>NW_017671333.1:76242-81290 GCF_001879085.1 Nicotiana attenuata
ATTCTCTTTCCTTTACCCCCTCGGGAGGAACCACCTCTCCCGGGTTGTTGTGATTGTTTGGCGCCCCTTTGTTTAACCATTGTCTGCAAAGATAAGCATCTAACATTGTTAGTTTAAGCACATGCATTAATTGTCAGCAGGTGAAGTATGAGCACCAGAACCGGGTGGATTGCTTCAGCAGATAGAGATTCCGGAGTGGAAGTGGGAGCAGATCACCATGGACTTCGTATCTGCGCTCCCACGGACTTTGAGGAAGTTCGATGACATTTGGTTTATTGTGGATCGGCTGACCAAATCCGTGCATTTTATTCCGGTGTGTACTACCTATTCTTCGGAGCGGTTGGCAGAGATTTATATCCGGGAGATTGTTCGTCTGCATGGTATTCCAGTTTCCATCATTTCAGACAGAGGCACTCAGTTCACATCACGGTTCTGGAGAGCCATACAGCACGAGTTAGGTACTCGGGTGGAGTTGAGCACAACATTTCACCCTCAGACGGACGGACAGTCCGAGCGCACTATTCAGATTCATGAGGATGTGCTTCGTGGGTGTGTGATTGAGTTCGGAGGGTCTTGGGATCAACTCTTGCCATTGGCAGAGTTTGCCTACAACAACAGCTATCAGTCCAGCATTCAGATGGCACCGTATGAGGCTTTATATGGTAGATGGTGTAGATCTCCGGTGGGTTGGTTCGAGCCGGGTGAGGCTAGATTATTAGGCACAGACTTGGTTCAGGATGCCTTGGAGAGGGTCAAGGTTATTCAGGATAGACTCCGTACAGCCCAGTCCAGACAGAAGAGTTATGCGGACCGGAAGGTTCGTGATGTTTCCTACATGGTTGGAGAACGGGTTCTGCTTCGGGTTTCGCCTATGAAGGGCGTTATGAGATTTGGAAAGAAAGGGAAGCCGAGTCCAAGGTTTAGTAGCCCTTTTGAAATATTGAGGCGTGTTGGGGAGGTCGCCTATGAGCTTGCCTTACCTCCCAGCCTGGCCGGAGTTCACCCGATATTTCATGTTTCGATGCTCCAGAGGTATCACGGTGACCGTCGCACGTGTTGGATTTCAGTTCAGTCCAGTTGGACAAGGATCTATCTTAGGTTGAGGAGCTAGTGGCAATATTGGACAGGCAGATTCGGAAGTTGAGGTCAAGAACACTGCATCTGTGAAGGTTCAGTGGCGGTGCCTGCCGGTCGAGGAGGCGACCTGGGAGACCGAGCAGGATATGCGCAGCCGTTACACTCATCTTTTCACTACTTCAGGTATGTCTCTATGCTCGTTCGAGGACGAACAAATGTTTAAGTGTGGGAGGATGTAACGACCCGGCCGGTTGTTTTTAGAATTTACACCACGATCCCCTATTAACTGCTTTACCCGTGTTTGTTTCTGCTATTGTGGGTTGCCGGGAGGATTTATTGGGAGTTTCAGAGAGTTTTGGGACATTTAGTCCCTAAATGAGAGCTTAAGTTTTGGAAATTTGACCGTAGTCAGAACAGTGTGAAGACAGCCTTGAAAAGGAATTTCGATGGTTCCGTTAGCTCCGTTGGGTGATTTCGGGTTTAGGAGCATGTTCGGATTGTGTTTTGGAGGTCCGTTAATTTAGGCTTGAAATTCCGAAAGTTGAATTTTTGAAGTTTCTGATCCGATAGTGAGATTTTGATTCGAGGGTCGGAATGGAATTCCGGAAGTTGGAGTAGCTCCGTAGGGTTGAATGTGACGTGTGTGAAAAAATTTCAGGTCATTCGGACGAGGTTTGATAGACTTTTTGAACGAAAGCGTAAATTTGGAGTTATTAAAGTTCTTAGGCTTGAATCCGATGTTAAATTGGTGTTTCGATGTTGTTTTAGGTGTTTTAAGGATTGGTATAAGTTTGGGCAGTGGTATTAGACTTGTTTCTGTTTTTGGTTGCTGTCATTACCCCGGTTCGCCCTCCGTGAAGCATCGTGACGGCACCTAGTCTCTACGACTAGGTAAGCCTAAATTGCGGAAAAGAAACCAAAAANGATCTCTTGGTATCCTCATTATATACTAGGGATCTCTTGGTATCCCGATTATATGTGCCGGGGATCTCTTGGTATCCCGCACTATAGTCCAAATCAATATATATGCAGGGGGATCTCCCGAAATATAATCCGTAGTCCCAAAGTAAACAGGTACGGGGGGGGGGGGGGGTAGGGGGGAATCTCCCGGGATATCGTCCCGTAGTCCCAAAGTAAACACACCGCAACAACACAAAGAATACACAATTAAATTCAAATTCTATATCAAGGTAAAACAGGTATTTCTAGCCTAGCATGTTGCACATAATCCAAATAAGGCATTTTGAGCAAGTAAATCAATTAAGTCAATTAGACATGCTTTCCTAAGCTAACAGCAGGCTTAAATTCCAAGTAATGTAAACAAGAAAGGAAAATACAATCAAGGATAATTTTAATGAAAAATAGGATTTTCAACAATTAGTACAAGTACGCACTCGTCACCTCATGTACAAGGCATATCAATTACCACAATACCAATCCTAAGGGGAAGGTCCCCCACACAAGGTTAGACAAGCCACTTACCTCGAACAGGCTCAAAATCAACCCGAGACCACGTTCTTGCCACGAGTACTCGACTCCAAATGACCCAAATCTATTCAATTCAATTGCATAATGTAAATAATACTTCAAGTAACTGATTCTACCATTAAATTCTAAGCTAATACACAAAATTATGTAAAATGACCAAAATGCCCCTCAGGCCCATGTCTCGGAATTGGGTAAAATTTACATTTTAGGAATCCTCACAGTCACACGAGTCTATTCATATAAGAATCTCTCAAATCGGATGTCAAAAACCCAATCAAAACCCAATAATTCGGCCTATGAAGTTTATCAAAATTTTCCCAAATTTTTCCACCAAATTCGAAATTTAAAGGCTATATTTAACTTAGGAATCATGGAAATTGATCTAAGTTGGGTAGAGGTCACTTACCCAAGTTACCCAGGTGCAAAAGTCTTCAAAAATCGCCCCTCCCGAGCTCCCAAATTCGAAAATGTGAAAATAGGCATAAACCCTCGAATTGGGATATTAAGAAAACTGCCAAGATATTTTGTGCATCGCGATCTCGACAGGATGTACGCGATCGCGAAGAGGAAAAATTTAAGGTCCTTGAATTGGTCTATGCGAACGCGACAGGATGTACGCGATCACGGAAGAGAAAAAGGAGAGGCTTACGCGTTCGCGAACAAGGCCACGCGATCGCGAAGGGTAAAAGGGCCATTGAACCACCAGCTCCAATTCTACTATGCGAACGCGGAAGTGGGAATGCGAACGCGAAGAAGGAAAGAACATACTTCCACGATCGCAAACCAATCAATGCGATCGCAAAGAACAATTTGATCACCCTCCGGAATTACTCTATGCGAACGTGGAGGGAAGGTCGCGAACGCGATGAAGGAAACCAGGTACCAGATTTTCTGCAATTCAACAAGTTCCAAAAATGACCCGTTGAGCATCCGAAACACACCCGAGGCCCCCGGGACCACAACCAAACCTGCCAACCAATCCTAAAACATCATTCAAACTTGTTCCAACCTTCGGAACGCTAAAAACAACATCAAACACCCATTTTTCAACGGATTCAAGCTTAGGAATCCCAAAAACTCTAAAACACATTTTCGATCAAAAAGTCTATCGAACCTCGTCCGAATGACCTGAAATTTTACACGCACATCCCAAATGACCTAACGGAACTACTACAACTCTCGAAATTCCATTCCGACCCTCGGATCAAAATCTCACTATCGAACCAGAAACTTCCAAAATTCAACTTTTCGGCATTTCAAGCCTAAATTAGCTACGGACTTCCAAAACACAATCCGACCACGCCCCTAAACGCAAAATCACCCAACGGAGCTAACAGAACCATCGGATTTCCATTCCGAGGTCGTCTTCATACTGTTCCATCTACGGTCAACTTTCCAACACTTAAGCTCTCATTTAGGGACTAAGTGTCCCAAAACTCTCCGGAACTCAATAACGAACATTCCGGCAAATCAAAATAGCAGAAATAGACTTGGGGAAAATAGTTAATAGGGGATCGGGGCATAAATTCTTAAGACGATCGACCGGGTCGTCACATCCTCCTACACTTAAACATTCGTTCGTCCTCGAACGAGCATAGAGACATACCTGAAGTGAAGCTGCTCATGGCCCCAAACTGCTGAGCGACGCGCTAGAGCTCAAGACGACCGGTCGAGTCGCTACATTGAACTGTTGTGATGACACCTAGTTTCTATGACTAGGTAAGCCTAATAATGCGGAAAAATAAACAAAACTGGCGGAAGAAATAATTAGAACCCAAACTAAAAGAATGAAACAGTATTTAAAATGCCACCCGGCATATACAATACAACTTCTCGAACTAACAACACTTCCCAAAACCTGGAAACCCATGAATCACAAGCTAAGGATACTACATAGCTCTAACTCTAGAATGTCTAACAAAGCACAGAAAATACAGAAGGGCTAATACTCAAAAGCAAGAATAGAAAGGGACTCCTCGGTCTGCGGACGCGGCAGATATACCTCGAAATCTCTACAGAAGCGTCTCGCCTCAAGGATGATAAGACTGAGTGAAAGTACCTGGATCTGCACATGAAAAACATGCGCAGAAAGGGCATGAGTACACCACAACGGTACTTAGTAAGTGCCAAGCCTAACCTCGGTTGAGTAGTGACGAGGAAGGTCAGGGCTCTACTGAGATAAGATAAAATATAAGGAATAACAGGATAAGATAAGCAATTCAGTCGCAAGTTAACGATAAGAATTTAATACGAGAAAGTAAGGAATGCAATAACCGAAACAGAGGCTAAAACGATCACAAGGATAATAACCGGGGATCTCTCAGTATCCCGAGGATCTCTTGGTATCCTCAATCTGTACCAGGGATCTCTTGGTATCCCGAGGATCTCTTGGTATCCTCAATATATGCTAGGGATCTCTTGGTATCCCGAGGATCTCTTGGTATCCTTATTATATGCTAGGGATCTCTTGGTATCCCGAGGAT
>NW_017671333.1:81591-162048 GCF_001879085.1 Nicotiana attenuata
CGTTGAAGGAAATGATCACTACCACCAATATGCCAATTTAACTATGGTTAACCAATCTATCTTCTTCCAAATTAATTCTTGATTGCCTTAGAATAATATGACTCCATTCAACACACAACACTCCATCCGCACTCATCCCGGGTGACCTTGAATCACGAGACCATGCTGTCTCAATCCCACGATCCATTTCATACCTCCCAAATACTACACTGCGAGTCAAAACATCATAGAACATTCTGTGCCTCTTCTCATAAGCTGCTACAAAGCTTGATTCTTAACCGTAGGCTCGAAATCATTAAGCACCACGCTTTGCCCCTTTGAATCCACTAGGACCATTGTTGAGAGCCACCCGCTCTGACTTGGCCCCGAATATAATCAACTCCATGAATATTCTAGCACATGAATACCCTCTTGACGAAACACCCGGCAGAATCACCTCCCTTGAAACCCCCCATCTATACAAGGCACAAATCCTGAATCCGAGTTCACTCTCTAGCTGCACAAGTCCAATCACCCTCGTGGACATCAATTAAATGTGCGGCAACATCCTTCCAATCCAAAGTTACGTTGTATCCTTCTTCATTTCAATTAGCTCCTTTCCGTTATATCAAATCTCCTGCCGCATAATAGCCCATACTTCAAATTAGATCCGTAGACCCCAATCATCAATCACTAAAATTCCCAAGCCGTTCCAAACTTTCCTTAAGGTGCGTAGTCATCCTAGCACAAAGCCCATATGCAAATCCACCACTCTCCCACTTTGGCGAAACTCACCCCTCTAATCGACCACTCGACCTTTGCTTCTTATACCTGGCCTTCTAGAAATTTTGACCACCGCCTGACAATCCCCACATGTCTTTCCTCATCCTTTGCTGCTCAATTGTTGCCTTAATAAATTCTATCTTCGTAGCACTCGAACCCACAAATCGCTACTAACTTTAAACCTTTCCGGATATCATCTTTCTCAAGCCGTCGACATTTGAAACACCGATTCAATCCTGAACCACCGCACCACGCGATATCCAACAGTCATTTCTCCAATATTATTCCACAATATCCTACCCCAAGGGTGAATCGCAGAAGACCATAACACCGGCGAACTTAACACATACAATCGAGGACGACGACACTACATCGCAGATAAAAATTCCACCACGCTCGAAATTACCAAGTCTCGTTACTCCATCACCCCAAATCTGGACACTTATAGGCCAATTGCTTTTCCTCTGGCGGAAGTGAAATATCATATCTCTGAATCGTGCACTGAGTAGATTTCCTTTCAACTCATTCAGCGCCCCAACACATAGGCAAGTCTCCTACCATCAAGCCAATACTGTGCGATAACCAATCGCGAGCATCATAGCAACCTGTGCATAGCCTCCCAGCTCTTAGAAGCACAACTATCGAGCCGAAACAATAGAAAAATCCTTCCGCAAGGCGACGACAATAGCTCACCCAACTATACCGGGAGAAACATCCCGCACCACACATGTAGTACCATTACAATTCTTCAATTCTCGATTTATAACAAGGGGTTCGCGTCACGTAAGATTGAGCAGGAAGAAAACAAGGGCATAAGCCTCAAGGAATCAAGTCACAGGATGAGGAAATCAAGAAGTGGAATTTTTCTTAACAGTTACATAGCCTCTCGTAGATAAGTACAGACGTCTCCTACCGATCAGCGAGACTCTAATAATCCAGCTTGTGATCCATGACTCCTACGAACCTAGAGCTCTAATACCAACTTGTCACGACCCCGGTTTGCCCTCCGTGAACCATCGTGATGACACCTAGTCTCTACGACTAGGTAAGCCTAAATTGCGGAAAAGAAACCAAAAACTTGCGGAAGTAAAACAATTTAAAACAGAAATAAGAAATAACCAGTGTATAAATGTGCCGCTCGGCAAACACCATATTTAACTCTCAAAACCAACACATAAATCCAAGACCCAGAAATCCATGAATCACAAGCTAAGAAGTACTACACAGCTCTAACTCCAGAATGTCTAACAGGAACTTAAAATATAGAAGGGCTAATACTAAACAACAAGAATAGAAAGAGACTCCTCGGTCTGCGGACGTGGCAGATATACCTTGAAGTCTCTACAAAAGCGCCTAGCCTCTAGGATGATAAGACTGAGCGAAAGTACCTGGATTTGCACATGAAAACATGCGCAGAAGGGGCATGAGTACACCACATCGGTACTCAGTAAGTGCCAAGCCTAGCCTCGGTTGGGCAGCGACGAGGAAGGTCAGGGCCCTACTGAGGTTAAATGAAATATAAGGGTTAACAGTGTGAAATAAACAGTGTAAATAAGTAACACAAGATATAAAGGACAACAACAACTATCATAGAGGCAAGTAAAACACAGTAAGAGAATACAGCTCAGCTCTAAGATAACAACCGGGGATCTCTCAGGATACCGTCCTGTACTCCCCAAATATAAATACCATATCCAGTGGATCTCTCGGGTGCAGTCCCGTAGTCCAACTCATAAATGCGAAGGGGGATCTCCCGGAATGCAATTCCGTAGTCCCAAAGTAAACATACGGGGGAGCTCCCGGGATACCGTCCCGTAGTCCCAAAGTAAAAGTGCAGCGGGATCTCCCGGAATACTGTTTCGTAGTCCCAAAGTAACATACAGGGGAGCTCTCGGGATACCGTCCCGTAGTCCCAATGTAAAAGTGCAGGGGGATCCCCCAGAATACCGTTCCGTAGTCCCAAAGTAAACATGCAGGGGAGCTCCCGGGATACCGTCCCGTAGTCCCAAAGTAAATATGCAGCAACAATAGGAATTCAATCCAATCAATTTCATATCCAAGTGAAGCAGGTAATCCTAGCCTAGCATGGTGCACGTAACACAATAAAGGCAGTTAAGGCAAATAGAGAAATTTAGACAAGTAGACATGCTTCTCTAGGCTACAACAGGTTTTATTTCCAAACAGTGTAAGCAAAAAAAAGGAAGAACACAATTCAAGGCTATTTTTAATGAAAAACCGGATTTCCAACAATTAGCACTAGTACGCGCTCGTCACCTTACATACGAGGCATTTCAATTACCACAATATCAATCCTAAGGGGAAAGGTCCCCCACACAAGGTTAGACAAGCCACTTACCTCGAATAAAGCTCAAATCAACCTGAAACCATGCCTTTGCCACGAGTATCCGACTCCAAATGGCCCTAATCTATTCAATTCAATTGCATATCGTAAATAACACTTCAAGTAACTAATTCTACGATTTAATACTAAGCTAATATGTGAAATTAGGTAAAATGACCAAAACGCCCCTCGGGCTCACGTCTCGGAATCGGGTAAAATTTACATTTTTCGGAATCCTCACACTCACACGAGTCTATTCGTATAAGAATCTCTCAAATCGGATGTCAAAAACCCAATCTCTTGGTCTAAGAACTTTTCCCAAATTTCTACCAAAATTCCGAAATTAAAAGATGAATTTAAGTGAAGAGTCATGGAATTTAGTCTAAACCGAGTAAGAATCACTTACCCAAGTTGCCCAGGCGAAAATCCCTTCAAAAATCGTGATCTCCCGAGCTCCCAAGTCCAAAATATGAGTTATGGTCTGAACCCTCGATTTTGGGTTTTGAATTCTCTGCCCAGATATTGTTCAATGCGATCGCAAGAAAACATTTGCGATCGTGAAGAGTAAAAGTGAAGGGCTCCAGAAATGGCCTACGCGAACGCGACAAGAAGCATGCGATCGTAGAAGAGGAGAGATGAAGAGCTCCTGGGTTGGCCTATGCGAACGCAACAGATGGTATGCAATAGCGGAAGAGGGAAAAACAAACATATGCATTCGCGGTCGAAGCCACACTAACGCGAAGAGTAAAAGGTCACTGGGCCACCAGCTCCCAGCTCTATTATGCGAACGCAAAAGGTCTAGTGCGAACGCGAAGGAGGAAGGAGCACTACTATGCGATCGCGAGTCATGTCATGCGATCGCGAAGAACAAATTGGGCCACCTCCGGAATTACACTACGCGATCGCGGAGCGAAGGATGCGATCGCAGAGAACGAAACCAGATACCAGCAGTTCAGCAATTCTACAAGTTCCAAAAATGACCCATTGAGCATCCGAAACACACCCGAGGCCCCCGGGACCTCAACCAAACCTGCCAACCAGTCCTAAAACATCATTCAAACTTATTCCAACCTTCGGAACGCTGAAAACAACATCAAAACACCTATTTTTCATCGGATTCAGCCTTAAGAATTTCAAAAACTCTAAAATCACACTTTCGATCAAACTATCAAACCTCGTCTGAATGACCTGAAATTTTGCACGCACATCCCAAATGACATAACGGAACTACTGCGACTCTCGGAATTCCATTTCGACCCTCGGATCAAAATCTCACTATCGAACGGGAAACTTCAAAATTCGACCTTTCAGCATTTCAAGCCTAAATTAGCTACTGGCCTCCAAAACACAATCCGACCACGCCCCTAAACCCGAAATCACCTAACGGAGCTAACGGAACCCTCGGATTTCTATTCCGAGGCCATCTTCACTCTGTTCCGACTACGGCCAACTTTTCAACACTTAAGCTCTCATTTGGGAACTAAGTGTCCCAAAACTCTCTGAAACTCAAAACCGAACGTCCCGGCAAATCAAAATAGCAAAAATAAACCTGGAAAAATAGTTAATAGGGGAACGGGGCGTTAATTCTTATCACGACCGACCGGGTCATCACATCCTCCTACACTTAAACATTCGTTCGTCCTCGCAGGGACCGCAGAAGCGGGAGCTTCACCGCAGAAGCGGCCCCACATCTGCGTATGGTTAATCGCAGGTGCGGAAGCTGGGCTTTAAGTGAATGTCGCAGATGCGACCATGTCCTCGCAGATGCGGTCCCAGGGCTGCAGTTGCAGTTTAGCTGGGCAGAAACATATAAGTTCTTGCCTTTGCGAATTTTAGCCATTTTTCAACTCTTTTCAAACGGGAAGAAGCCTTGGGGAGCATTTTCAAGGGAGATTTTCAGAGGAATTCATTGGGGTATGGTCATTGGTCCCTAAACTCGTTATTGGGGTGATTTTTATCATTATAAACATGAAATTCGAGGGAAAATCAGTGGTAAATTGAGGGTTAGGGCTTGATTGATTAGAGACATTTGAGTGATGTTTTAAGGACCATTTGAGGTCCGATTTTGGTACTTTTGGTATGCATGAACTCGTGAGAGTTTGAGGTTTCTGAAAATATTAATTTTGCCCGATTCAGAGACGTTGGCCCGAGGAGCGTTTTGGTCATTTTACCTAATTTCGCGTATTAGCTTAGAATTTATTTGTAGAATCAGTTACTTGAAGTGTTATTTACATGCAACTGAATTGAATATATTTGGGCCATTTGAAGTCGAATACTCGTGGCTAGAACGTGGTTTCGGGTTGATTTGGAGCCGGTTCGAGGTAAGTGGCTTGCCTAACCTTGTGTGGGAGACCTTCCCCTTAGGATTTGGTATATCTGTTAATTGAAATGCTTTGTACGTGAGGTAACGAGTGCGTACTTGTGCTAATTGTTGAAAAATTCGGTTTTTGCTAAGTAACTATGACTGTGTTTTCTTCTCCTATTATTACTACTTGCAATTTAAGCCTGCCTTAGCTTAAAGAAGCACGTCTAATTGACTTACTTGTTTTATTTGCCTAAACTGCCTTAATTGTGTTATGTGAAGCATGTTTGATTAGAATTTCCTGTTTTAACTTGGTATTAAGTTGAGTTTAATTGAAAATTCCTTGTGTTATCACTGTGTGCTTTACTTTGGGACTACGGGACGGCATCCCGGGAGATACCCTGTACGTATTGTCAATTTTAACTGAAGTGGGGATACCAAGAGATCCTCAGGATACCAAGGGATCCCTAGCATAAATTGAGGATACCAAGAGATCCTCGGGATACTAAGAGACCCCTAGCATAAATTGAGGATACCAAGAGATCCTCGGAGTACCAAGAGATCCCTAGTGTATATTGAGGATACTTAGAGATCCTCGGGATACTGAGAGATCCCCGGTTATTATCTCTGTTAAGATTGGTATTTCTTGTGATTGTTTTGTCTCTGTTTCAGTTGTCATTATCCTTATTACCCTGTATTAACTATGATCGTTAGTTTTCAATTGTATTGTTTTATCTTATTATGTTATAGCTTATATTTCATTTAACCTCAGTCGGGCCCTGACCTTCCTCGTCACTACCCGACCGAGGTTAGGCTTGGCACTTACTGAGTACCGCTGCGGTGTACTCATGCCCTTCTTGCGCATGTTTTTCATGTGCAGATCCAGGTTCTTCGACTCAGTCCTACCATCCTTGAGGCGTAGTGATCCATCAGAGACTTTGAGGTATGTCTGCCGTGTCCGCAGATTGAAAAGTCCCTTTCCATTCTGGCTCATAGTATTAGGCCTTCTGTATTTACTTTTGTTTAGACACTCTGGAGTTAGAACACTGTAGTTATTCCATAGCTTGTGATTTCACGAGATTCCGGGTTTTGGGAAAATGTAGTTCTTAGTAAGAGTTTGATTTGAATTATTTTCGAAGTTTGGATAGTTTATTTCTGTTATTTTCTTTTTCCGCAAATTGTCAGGCTTACCTAGTCGTAGAAACTAGGTGCCGTCACGACATTTCACGGAGGGCGAACTTGGGCCGTGACATGGTATCAAAGCTCTAGGTTCATAGGAGTCATGAATCACAAGCTGTTTTATTAGAGTCTCGTGGATCGGTACGGAGACGTCCGTACTTACCTACGAGAGGCTATGTAACTGTTATGAAAGTTTCACTTCGTTTGATTCCCTTGTCGTGCGAGATTTTTATATCACAATTCTAAACTTCTGTCTTCATTCTCTCAAAGATGGTGAGGACACATGCTACTCAGGATGATCAGGCACTCGAGCCCCCTATTGGAGCCGTCAGAGGCCGGGGTCGGGGTGGAGGCCGAGGACGCGCTCATGGGCAGCCAAAGCACCCGTGCGAGCTGCCACCAAGGTGCCACTAGTAGTTCCAGCCGGAGTCCAGACACCTGATACGTCTGCTACGACTACTCCAGCACTCCAGGAGACTCTGGCACAGTTTATGACTATGTACACCACTCTAGCTCAGGCAGGGTTGCTTCCCCTTGCTGCAGCTACATCCCAGGCTAGGGGAGGAGCACAGACTCTCGCCGCCCGCACTTCTGATCAGTGAGTGCCTGTTGATCATGTTCCAGAGATTATCCTTGCATAGCCGGTAGCCCCAACTCAGCCCGAGGAGGAGCAGAAGAGGCTTGGGAGGTTCAAGAAGTATCAGCCTCTTACATTCAGCGGACTAGCCTCCGAGGATGCTCTTGGATTTCTAGAGGAGTGCTACCGTATTCTCCGTACCATGGGTATATCAGGATCGAGCGGGGTTTCCTTCACTACCTTTCAGCTTCGAGGAGCCGACTATCAGTGGTGGTGTGCTTATGACTTAGATAATCCGGATGAGGCAGCTTCCCTGACTTGGGCTCAGTTTTCAGATATGTTCACGAGAGAGTATGTTCCCCAGAGCCTCAGGGACACTTGGCGTGTAGAGTTTGAGCACTTATGCCAGGGTACTATGACTGTCTCGGAGTATGTTGTCCGTTACACCGATTTAGCTAGACATGCACCAACCTTGGTTTCTACGGTTCGCGAGAAGGTTCGCCGGTTTATTGAGGGGCTTATTCCCACCATCCGGTCTAGCATGGCTCGTGAGTTGGAGATGGATATCTCTTATCAGCAGGTGATGAGCATTGTTAGGAGGATTGAGGGTATGCATTCTAAGGATAGAGAGGAGAGGGAGGCCAAGAGGTCTCGAGAGTCGGGCCATTATTCTGGTTCCCGTGCCCCAGCTGCAGGTCATCATGGTAGGGGTTATATGAGTCGCCCTGTTCATTCAGCTCTTCCAGCAGCCAGTGGTATTCCAGCTCCACCTAGGCCTTAGGAGCCTTATTATGTATCTCTAGTATCTAGTGCGCCTCCTGCGCGGGGTGCTTCCAGTGGTCAGTCCAGCAGACCTGGCCCGAGCCAGTCACAGCCGCCGCATCCTCCTAGAGCTTGTTTTGAGTGTGGTAACACACGCCATGTGGTGAGGGATTGCTCTAGACTTGGGAGGGTTGCACCTCCACAGACTTCTCAGCCACAGCGCGCCCCGCAGAGTTCTCAGGCTATGATCACTGCACCAGTTGCTACCCTACCTGCTCAGCCATCTAGAGGTAGAGGTCGGGAAGGTAGAGGTCACCCTCGAGGGGGAGACCAAGCCAGATACTATGCTCTTCCTGCCCGTACTGAGGTTGTCGCCTCCGATTCTGTCATCACAGGTACTATTTTGGTCTGTCATAGAGATGCATCGGTTCTATACGATCCAGGCTCCACTTATTCTTATGTGTCTTCTTATTTTGCTCTGCGTTTAGGTGTATCTCCGGATTCTTTGAGTTCCCATGTTTATGTTTCTACTCCTGTGGGAGATTCTCTTGTTGTGGACCGCGTTTATCGGTTGTGTTTGATTGCTCTTAGTGGTTTTGAGACCAGAGCCGATTTGTTATTGCTCAGAATGGTAGACTTCGATGTTATTCTGGGTATGGACTGGTTTTTGCCCCATTATTCTATTCTTTATTGTCATGCCAAAATCGTGACGTTTGCTATGCCAGGTGTACCGCATGTTGAGTGGAGCGGTACCTTAGATCATGCTTCCAGTAGAGTTATTTCATTCCTTAAGACTCAACAAATGGTTGAGAAGGGGTGTGACGCGTACCTGCCTATGTGAGAGATATCAGTATTGATACCCCTACAGTTGATTCAGTTCCAGTAGTACGGGAATTCTCTGATGTGTTTCCAGCTGACCTTCCGAGCATGCCGCCCGATAGAGATATTGATTTTGGCATTGATCTGTTGCCGGGCACTCAGCCCATTTCTATTCCTCCGTACCGTATGGCTCCTCCTAAGTTGAAGAAGTTGAAGGAGCAGTTACAGGAATTGCTCGATAAGGGTTTCATTCGGCCGAGTGTATCACCTTGGGGTGCTCCTGTCTTATTTGTGAAGAAGAAGGATGGTTCCATGCGTATGTGTATTGATTATCGCCAGTTGAACAAGGTGACAGTGAAGAACTACTATCCTTTGCCTCGTATTGATGACATGTTTGACCAATTACAGGGTGCTTGTGTGTTTTCTAAGATTGACTTGCATTCAGGCTATCATCATTGGAAGATTCGGGAGCCAGATATCCCGAAGACTGCCTTCGGGACTCGGTATGGTCACTACGAGTTCCTTGTTATGTCATTTGGGCAGACTAATGCCCCAGCAGCCTTCATGCATCTGATGCACAGTGTATTCCGGCCATATCTTGACTCATTCGTGATTATCTTTATTGATGACATTCTGGTATATTCCCGAAGTCGGGAAGATCATGAGCAGCACCTGAGGACAGTGATCTAGACTTTCAGAGAAAAGAAACTATATGCTAAGTTCTCGAAATGTGAGTTTTGGTTGGATTCCGTGGCATTCTTGGGTCACGTGGTCTCGAGTGAGGGTATTCAGGTGGATCCGAAGAAGGTAGAGGCAGTGCAGAATTGGCCCAGACCATCTTCAGCTACAGAGATCCCCAATTTTCTTGGCTTGGCGGGTTATTATCGTCGATTCATTTAGGGTTTTTCATCTATTGCAGCACCTATGACCAGGCTAACCCAGAAGGGTGCTCCGTTCCAGTGGACGGAAGAGTGTGAGGAGAACTTTCAGAAGCTCAAGACTGCTTTGACTACAGCCCTAGTTTTGATATTGCCTACCAGTTCGGGGCCTTATACAGTCTATTGTAATGCCTCGAGGGTTGGCCTTGGAGCGGTATTGATGTAGGACGGTAGGGTGGTTGCCTACGCGTCCAGACAGTTGAAGGTTCATGAGAAGAATTATCCTGTCCATGATCTCGAGCTAGCAGCCATTGTTCACGCCTTGAAGATCTGGCGTCATTATTTGTATGGTGTGGCTTGCGAGATTTATACTGATCACCGGAGTTTGCAGCATCTGTTCAAGCAGAAGGACCTTAATTTGCGCCAGAAGGTGGCTAGAGCTGCTGAAGGACTATGATATCACTAATTTGTATCACCCGGGCAAGGCCAATATGGTGGCCGATGCTTTGAGCCGCCGGGCAGAGAGTTTGGGGAGTTTGGCTTATTTACCAGCAGCAGAGAGGCCCATGGCGATGGATGTTCAGGCCTTAGCCAGCTAGTTTGTGAGGTTGGACCTTTGGAGCCCAGTCGGGTTCTAGCTTACGTGGTCTCTCGGTCTTCCTTGTTTGATTGTATCCGGGAGCGTCAGTTTGATGACCCTCATTTGTTTGTCCTCAAGGACAAGGTTTTGCATGGCGATGTCAGAGATGTGACTATTGGTGATGACGGGGTATTGAGGATGCAGGGTCGGATTTGTGTACCCAATGTTGATGGGCTTCGAGAATTGATTCTAGAGGAGGCCCACAGTTTGCGGTATTCCATTCATCCGGGTGCCGCGAAGATGTATCAGGATTTGAGACAGCACTATTGGTGGAGGCGGATGAAGAAGGATATAGTTGGGTTTGTAGCTCGGTGCCTTAATTGTCAGAAGGTGAAGTATGAGCACCAGAGACCGGGTGGATTGCTTCAGCAGATAGAGATTTCGGAGTGGAAGTGGGAGCGGATCACCATGGACTTCGTATCTGGGCTCCCACGGACTTTGAGGAAGTTCGATGCCATTTGGGTTATTGTGGATCGGCTGACCAAGTCCGCGCATTTCATCCCGGTGTGTACTACCTATTCTTCGGAGCGGTTGGCAGAGATTTATATCCGGGAGATTGTCCGTGTGCATTGTATTCCAGTTCCCATCATTTCAGACAGAGGCACTCAGTTCACATCACGATTTTGGATAGCCGTAAAGCATGAGTTAGGTGCTCGGGTGGAGTTGAGCACAACATTTAACCCTCAGACGGACTGACAGTCCGAGCGCACTATTCAGATTCTTGAGGATATGCTCTGTGGGTGTGTGATTGAGTTTGGAGGGTCTTGGGATCAGTTCTTGACATTGTCGGAGTTTGCCTACAACAACAGCTATCAGTCCAGCATTCAGATGGCACCGTATGAGGCTTTATATGGTAGGCAGTGTAGATCTCTGGTGGGTTGGTTCGAGCCGGGTGAGGCTAGATTATTGGGCACAGACTTGGTTCAGGATGCCTTGGAGAGGGTCAAGGTGATTCAGGATAGACTCCGTACAGACCAGTCCAGACAGAAGAGTTATGACGACCTGAAGGTTCGTGATGTTTTCTACATGGTTGGAGAGTGGGTTCTGCTTCGGGTTTCGCCTATGAAGGGCGTTACGAGATTTGGGAAGAAAGGGAAGCTGAGTTCGAGGTTTATTGGCCCTTTTGAGATATTGAGGCGTGTTGGGAGGTCTCCTATAAGCTTGCCTTACCTCCCAGCCTGGCAGGAGTTCACCCGGTATTTCATGTTTCGATGCTCCGGAGGTATCACGGTGACCCACCGCACGTGTTATATTTCAGTTCAGTCCAGTTGGACGAGGATCTATCTTATTTTGAGGAGCCAGTGGCAATATTGGACAGGCAGATTCGAAAGCTGAGGTCAAAGAATATTACATCTTTGAAGGTTCAGTGGCGGGGTCAGCCGGTCGAGGAGGCGACCTGGGAGACCGAGCAGGATATGCGCAGCCGTTACCGTCATCTTTTCACTACTTCAGGTATGTCTCTATGCTCGTTCGAGGACGAACGAATGTTTAAGTATGGGAGGATGTAACGACCCGGCCGGTCGTTTTTAGAATTTACGCCCCGATCCCCTATTAACTGCTTTCCCCGTGTTTGTTTCTGCTATTGTGGGTTGCCGGGAGGATTTATTGGGAGTTTCGGAGAGTTTTGGGACACTTAGTCCCTAAATGAGATCTTATGTTTTGGAAATTTGACCGTAGTCAGAACAGTGTGAAGACGGCCTCGGAAAGGAATTTCGATGGTTCCGTTAGCTTTGTTGGGTGATTTCGGGCTTAGGAGCATGTTTGGATTGTGTTTTGGAGGTCCGTAGCTAATTTAGGCTTGAAATGCCGAAAGTCGAATTTTTGAAGTTTCTGATCCGATAGTGAGATTTTGATTCGAGGGTCAGAATGGATTTCCGGAAGTTGGAGTAGCTCTGTAGGGTTGAATGTGACGTGTGTGCAAAATTTCAGGTCATTCGGACAAGGTTTGATAGACTTTTTGATCGAAAGCGTAAATTTGGAGTTATTAAAGTTCTTAGGCTTGAATCCGATGTTAAATTGGTGTTCGATGTTGTTTTGGGTGTTTTAAGGATTGGTATAAGTTTGGGCAGTGGTATTAGACTTGTTTGTGTTTTTGGTTGAGGTCCCGGGGGCCTCGGGATGGTTTCGGAAGGTTGACGGAAGAATTAAGAGTTGTTTGAGCAGCTTCAGCTGCTGGGTTTCTATCATAACCGCACCTGCGGTGGGGTCCCGCAGGTGCGTAGCCGCAGAAGCGAAAAAAGGAGAAGCTAGCAGGGACCGCAGAAGCGGCCCCGCATCTGCGTAAGGTTAACCGCAGGTGCGGAAGCTGGGCTTTAAGTGAATGTCGCAGATGCGAGCATGTCCTCACAGAGCGGGACCGCATATGCAGTTTGGCTGGGCAGAAACATATAAGTTCTTGCCTTCGTGAATTTTCGCCATTTTTCACCTCTTTTCAAACGGGAATAAGCCTTGAGGAGCATTTTCAAGGGAGATTTTCAGAGGAATTCATTGGGGTAAGGTCTTTGGTCCCTAAACTCGTTATTGGGGTGATTTTTATCATTATAAACATGGAATTTGAGGGAAAATCAGTGGTAAATTGAGGGTTAGGGCTTGATTAATTAGAGACCTTTGAGTGATGTTTTGAGGGACCATTTGAGGTTCGATTTTGGTACTTTTGGTATGCATGAACTCGTGAGAGTGCGAGGTTTCTGAAAATATAAATTTTGCCCGATTCCGAGACGTTGGCCCGAGGAGCGTTTTGGTCATTTTACCTGATTTCGCGTATTTGCGTAGAAATTATTTGTAGAATCAGTTACTTGAAGTGTTATTTACATTATGCAATTGAATTGAATAGATTTGGGCCATTTGGAGTCGAATACTCGTGGCAAGAATGTGGTTTCGGGTTGATTTGGAGCCGATTCGAGGTAAGTGGCTTGCCTAACCTTGTGTGGGGGACCTTCCCCTTAAGATTTGGTATATCTGTTAATTGAAATGCCTTGTACGTGAGGTGACGAGTGCGTACTTGTGCTAATTGTTGAAAAATCCGGTTTTTGCTAAGTAACGAAGACTGTGTTTTCTATTACTACTTGCAATTTAAGCCTACTGTTAGCTTAGAGAAGCACGTCTAATTGACTTGTTTTATTTGCCTAAACTGCCTTAATTGTGTTATGTGAAGCATGTTAGATTAGAATTTCCTGTTTTACCTTGGTATTAAGTTGAGTTTAATTGAAAATTCCTTGTGTTATGGCTGTGTGCTTTACTTTGGGACTACGGGACGGCATCCCGGGAGATACCCCTGTACGTATTGTCGATTTGAACTGAAGTGGGGATACCAAGAGATCCTCGGGATACCAAGGGATCCCTAGCATAAATTGAGGATACCAAGAGATCCTCGGGATACTAAGAGATCCCTAGCATAAATTGAGGATACCAAGAGATCCTCGGAGTACCAAGGTATCCCTAGTGTATATAGAGGATACTAAGAGATCCTCGGGATACTGAGAGATCCCTAGTTATTATCTCTGTTAAGAGTGGTATTTCTTGTGATTGTTTTATCTCTGTTTCAGTTGTCATTATCCTTATTACCCTGTATTAATTTTGATTGTTAGTTTTCAATTGTACTGTTTTATCTTATTCTGTTATACCTTATATTTCATTTAACCTCAGTCGGGCCCTGACCTTCCTCGTCACTACCCGACCGAGGTTAGGCTTGGCACTTACTGAGTACCTCTGTGGTGTACTCATGCCCTTCCTGCGCATGTTTTTCATGTGTAGATCCAGGTTCTTCGACTCAGTCCTACCATCCTTGAGGCGGAGTGATCCATCAGAGACTTCGTGGTATGTCTGCCGCGTCCGCACACTGAGGAGTCCCTTTCCATTCTGGCTCATAGTATTAGGCCTTCTATATTTACTTTTGTTTAGACACTCTGGAGTTAGAACACTGTAGTTATTCCATAGCTTGTGATTTCATGAGATTTCGGGTTTTGGAAAATGTAGTTCTTTTGTAAGAGTTTGATTTGTATTATTTCCGCAGTTTGGATAGTTTATTTCTGTTGTTTTCTTTTTCCGCAAATTGTTAGACTTACCTAGTCGTAAAAAATAGGTGTCGTCACGACAGTTTAGGGAGGGCGAACTTTGGTCGTGACATTTATTGATCCCCGTTTCCCTAATTAAGACTCCCCGTATGTATTTTTACTGTTTTATGACTTGCAAGGATGATTGGTTTAGATTTGGGAGGGTTCGGGTTGAAATTGAAACACTTAGTTCCTTAATAGTAGTGTAAGGTAGCCACGTTTGACTTGAGTCAATATTTTGAGTAAACGATCTCGGAATCGGGACTTGAAGGTTCCGATAGGTGTTAATACCCAATTTGCCCTCATATTTTAGAAATATCATATATACTTTTAAAATATCATTTTTGCATCATCACCAAATTACAAGAGTCATATAAGTATTTTCTATAATTTTCCATAATTTTTTAAGGCTTTAAAATTTATTTTCTTGCATTTAAATTATTCAAATATTTATTAATTACACTTTCAAATTATTTTATTATGAATTAATCATCCAAATTTATTACACCCACATATATGTTTTATAATATTTTTACTTCATTTCGTATAATTACAATTATATTTTGAGCTATTTATACAATTTTGCAATAATAGCCTATATTCTATACATAACTACATTATTTACATTGTTTATACTAAAATAGCATTTTTAATATATTTATAATGTTAAGCTATTAATTTTAATTATTTTACTACATAAGTAGTATTTTATTATTTATCATAAACTATTTATAAATTATTTTAGATAAATTTCGTATATTTAATTTTATAGCCCAATCCTAAATCAATATTCAGACCCAAATACCAGCCCAAGCCTCAAAAAACTCTGGCCCAATCCTCCTAGTCCAAACCAAAAGATCCTTTTATTCTAACCCGATTGTGATCCGACTGACCCGCCCAATCTCTCTCTTTAAAATCACAGCCGTTGATCTCTCAAGATCAACGGCTCACAATACTTCCCCCTTCTTTCCTTATATCTCCATAACCCAACCCTAATGACCCATTCTCCTAAGACAGCCGTCCCTAAGTCTTCTCATCCTCTCCTCTTCTCTGAGAAACCCTAGCAGCTGCCCCACCCAAATCCTAAGACTATATCTAAAACGATATGAAGATCTTCCATATTTTCCTTCCTTTTTCGGTACACGCAATGTTTCTTTCCTGTTTCTTTGGTATTGTTCATTTGTCACTAAGTTATTTAGGGAAGTCGATATTTGAGAGGTCTGCTTGGCTTCGATTCTGAATAATCACCATGTTATTAACTTGAGACACTCAACAATTAGGTTACACGGGTCTGATTCATCAAGATCTCCGGCTAATTTTGACTCCTTGTCAAATTAGGGTTTGCTCAATTTTCTCCTAAATTGATTCGAAATTGATTTTGCATGCTTCTCTTTCCTTGTTTGTGTTTGATTAACTATGTTTCCTTGTTTGTTTGTTCAATTGTTACTACTACATAAGCCCTCTTCCCCCGCTCGCTCCCCCTCTAAGTCTAAATGACTACTGCAATGATTACTACTTAAAACTACTGTTATTGCTCTCTCACTCTCACTCATTCTACTGTTCTTTATTTTGAGACCTTGGCCGGTTGAAAGCCAAGTCCATCGGAAATCGATTGTTTCCCTTTCTATCGGGGTTGGATTTTGATTTCGGAAGTTGAAATGGGTCCGATATATCATTCATGACTTGTGTGAAAAATTTGAAGTCAATCGGAGTTGTTTCGGCCTAGGTTTTGGGAGTCAAATATTCATAGTAATAGGCTTGAGTTGGGTAGCGATTCATAGAATAAATATTATTTGATGTGATTTTGAGCCTCGAGTAGGTCCGTTATGTGTATTAGAACTTGTGGGTATACTCGGACGGGGTCCCAGGGGCCTCGGGTGAGATTAAGATCTAAAACGTATTGGAAGTTGGACTTGGGAGTTGCTATTGCTGTTGAAGTCTGGTGTCATCGCACTTGCGGAGGGTGTGGCCACAGGTACGGCGGGTGTCGTCGTAGGTGCAAGTTTGTGGAGGTGGCCTGAAAACGCAGGCGCGAGGAATATTCCGCACCTGCGAGATCGCAGATGCGGAAAAAAGGGCCGCACATGCGGAAATGGCCAAGGGGGCCTAGGGCCGCAGAAGCGGACTTGGCCCGCAGATGCGTACGCACAGGAGCGGAGAAAATCCGCAAAAGCGATTTCCTGTCGGCAAAAGAAAAATCACTGGGGGCAGGGGTTGTTCGCAGATGCGATCTTTTAACTGCACCCGCGGTTCCGCAGATGCGGTTAAGAGACCGCAGGTGCAGAAATTGTTGGGCAGTGAGTGCATTTAATCCGAGACTTAGGCTATTTTCCCCACACTTTCATTTGGTCTTGGGCGATTTTGAGAGTACATTTGAGGGGGATTCTCGTCAACATCATAAGGTAAGTAAACTCCACAAATTTTTAAGTTAAATACGCGAACTATCAATAGATTAAAAATGGAAAATTAGTGAAACTTTTGGGATTTTGTGCCTAGGGTTTGAGTAAAATTAAGATTTGATCATGAATTTTGTGGTGGGAATTGGGATAAATTCTATATTCGAGTTTGGGAAGTCATGGGTAACATTTATATTTGAAAATTCCCAGAATCCGGATACGTGGGCCCGGGGGTGAACTTCATGAATATTCCAAATTGGGTTGGGTAACTACTACTAAATCTAAATTATGAAATTTTGGAGCATATATCTACTAGTTTATACGACTTTTGATTAGTTTCGGAGTCCTCAACATCGTTTTAGGAGTTCTAGTAAGGTTGGAGAGCCGGATTGAGGACTTGGAATCGAGATAACTCTCTTGTCTAACCTTGTAAGAGAGAACTTATCCATTAGATCTATTATTGTAGTGTGCTACTTGTTATGGGTAGTTACATAGGCACGAGGTGACGAGGGTCCGTACGTAGCTATATTTCATGATATGTCCGGATAGACTTAGTTTCACATCATGCCTTTAATTGTACTGTTTATGCCTATCATGTGTATTATTTGTCTTGATTAGGACTTAGACTGGGGATTTAAATTGGAAATATCGACTTATTTTCTTATTTTAGAAAATTGGGGAATACTTGATAAACTATAAATTCGTGTCTTCTCGTCTCGCAAGTGTTCCCGCGAGCGAGGTAAATTTCTCTACTCTTCTATGATCGGGTCGTTCACTTTGGAAGTACTGACTACCTCTATTCCTATTGGATCGGCCTGTTCACCTCGGTAGCTTTGTGCTTATTAATCGAAACATGTTCTGGTTTGGTTGTAATTGAGTTAGCGCATTGATGGTCGGTTATGATATGTTAGTGATTTGATATAGTCTCCTGGGTAGATTTACTGTAATTACTCTTATTGCCTTATTGTTACTTGTTGTACACTCACCAGGTCCACTTAATGTGTTTATATTATTATTTAACCTTTAGTAAGTTTCAAGTTGACCCCTCATCACTACTTATTTGAGGATAGACTAGATACTTATTGGGTACGCATTATTTTTCGTACTCATGCTACACTTCTGCAGTGATGTGCAAGTACTGAGTAAGGTACTACCAATGGTCACGCGGGCATGTAGCCAATCATCGATAAAGACTTAGTGGTGAGCTGCTTTCCTTTCTACAATTTGCAGCACCAGAGTCTCCCTCTACCTTATTTACTTGTCCTATCAATTACTTTCAGACAATAGTCGTAGTAATTTTATATATTCTCTAGATTGCTCATGTACTTGTGGCACCGGGTTTTAGGGACTTTTAGCATTTATGTTCTATTATACTCATCATTTCTATCACCACAATGGATATGCTTATCATGCTGGTATTTTGTTTAAAAATAGTTGTTACGGTTGCATGAAATCTTGTTTTAATTTGTTCTCTTTAATGGAAAGCTTTCGTTTTAAATGTTAAAAGGGGTAGATAAATAGTAGTTTCACTTGTGGGCTTGCCTAACGGCGACGTTAGGTGCCACAGCGACCTATTGTGGGTTTGGATCGTGACAACCTGGTATTAGAGATTTAGGTTCACATAGGTCTCACAAGTCTTAAACAGGCCTATTAGAGTCTTGCGGATCGGTGTGAAGACGTTCGTAGTTATTTTCTAGAGGTTGTAGGGTGTTAGGAAACTTCTCTTTCTTCATCTCCTATCGTTTAGTTGATATTGTTCTAAGTATCTTCTATTGATCTGTCACAGATGGTGAGAACGCATACGGCAGATGTACTAGGCGGTAGAGGAGCTGCTCCCCCTGTTGCTAGAGGCCGAGGCAGAGGCCGAGGAAGTGCTCTAGCTCCTGTGAGAGGATGAAGGCATCCTAAAGTTGCTCCCATCATACCACTAGTGGATCTAGTAGAGGATATTGTTATTGAGGAGTAGGATGAGGCACCTGCAGCTGAGCCAGCCCAAGCAGATTTCATGACTACATCGGGATTCTAGGTGGTCATGGGCCATATGATGCGGTTCGTGGACTCTATGACGCAGGCTGGTTTATTTTTTGCGGACCCCACCATATCTTAGGGCGGGGAAGGGGGGGGAGGGGAGTACAGACCCCTACCGCTCAGGCTCCAGGGCACGCCGTAGCCATTTATTAGACCCCAGGTGCACTACCTATGGGCGGAGCCCAACCAGTTGCAGCGGATGTGCCAGAGGTTGTACCAGTCGCAACCGTTGATCAGCAGAAGCGGCTGGATAGATGGACTAGACTTCGCCCCCTTAACTTTGGGGGTGAGTGGTAAGAGGACCCCCAATATTTCATTGATCAGTGCAAGGATAGGATCCGGAACA
The DNA here is from genome assembly GCF_001879085.1 of Nicotiana attenuata. NCBI lineage: Eukaryota > Viridiplantae > Streptophyta > Magnoliopsida > Solanales > Solanaceae > Nicotiana > Nicotiana attenuata. The sequence continues at coordinate 100,674 of NW_017671333.1, forward strand.
TAGGGATATTGGAATCCAACAGGGTGGACTTCACCACCTTTCAGCTAGAGGGCAAGGCCCGCAGATGGTGGCAGGCATACATTCTTAGTAGGCCAGCAGGTTCACCTCCCTTAACTTTGGATCAATTTACGCTTCTGTTCTTGGAGAAGTACATACCACCTTCCGAGAGAGAGGTGCTTCGGGGTCAATTTGAGCAACTTCGTCAAGGTCATATATCTGTGACCGACTATGGGGAGATTCACTGACTTGTCTTTCCATGTAGCTATTATACTCCCCACAAAAGCAAAGAGGGTGTGGAGGTTCATTGCAGGTCTGCACCCTGAGATTCAGGTTTCTATAGCCCATGAGGCAGAGATGGGGACTCCCTTTCATCAGGTTTTGGATATATCTCGGAGGATCTAGCATATTCGCAAGCGCAACAGAGAGTTTGTGTCGAGGGACAAGCAGCCCCTGCATTTTGGAGGATTTAGTGGCGCCCCACCTGGGGGCAGAGGTTAGTTCATGAGGGGTCAGCCCAGCAGGCCCATGCAGTCAGCACCACCGCTAGCTCTGACTGCTCTAGTCCGACCCTACTTTAGTGTCATTCCAGAGAGTACTTACCGTCCACCAGCTATTCAGGGTTCCTCCAATGGGTATTAAAGCTATTAGGGTCGGACTTCAGGTCAGCAGCCCATTGCTCCAAGGGGTTGTTTCGAATGCGGGGATCTTAGCCACGTGAAAAGGTTTTGTCCCAGACTTTGGGGCAAGGCCGAGTAGTAGGACCATCGGCCCATGATTACCGCACCAACTACCACACCGCTCACCGGGCCGGCTAGAGGTGGAGAGCAGGTGGGTAGGGGTCGTCCTAGAGGTGAAGGCCAGTCAGGTGGCGCTCCGACTAGATTCTATGCTATCCCCGCCAGGCCAGAGGCAATCGCCTCCGATGCAGTTATCAGGTGTCATTTCTGTCTACCGTAGAGATGCCTCGGTATTATTTTATCTAGGGTTTACTTACTCTTATGTTTCTTCTCTATTTGATCCTTATTTGGTCGTACCTCGTGAGTCCTTGGCCATCCCTGTACATGTGTCCACGCTAGTGGGTGCTTCTGCTATTGTGGATCAGGTCTACCGATCCTATGTAGTGACTTTCGGTGGATTTGAGACCAGAGCAGATCTTCTATTGCTCGATATGATTGACTTCAAGGTTATCTTGGGCACGGACTGGTTGTCCCCGTATCATGCCATTCTTGACTGTCATGCCAAGACTGTTACCTTGGCGTTGCCTGAGTTGCCCAAATTAGAGTAGAGGGGTTCATCTGTCGGTACCTCCAGCCGGGTTATTTCTTTCCTGAAGGCTCGACATATGGTCGAGAAGGGTTGTTTGGCCTACTTGGACTTTGTTCGGGATACTACTTCAGAGACTCCTAGGTTAGACTCAGTGTCGGTGGTACATGAGTTTCTCGATGTATTTCCTGCTGACCTAACAGGTATGCCGCTAGATCGGGATATCGATTTCGGCATTGATTTGGTGCTAGATACCCAGCCTTTTTATACTTCACCTTATCGTATGGCTCCCAAAGAGCTAAGAGAGTTAAAGGAGTAGCTTCAGCAGTTGCTTGAGAAGGGATCCATTAGACCCAGTGTGTCGCCTTGGGGCGCACCGGTGTTGTTTGTGAAGAAGAAGGATGGGAGTATGTGGGTGTGCATTGATTACCGCTAGTTGAACAAAGTCACTATGAAGAATAAGTACCCCGTTGCCGCGCATTGATGATTTGCTTGACCAGTTATAGGGCGCCAGAGTGTTCTCTAAGATCGACTTGAGATTTGGGTATCATCAGCTGAAGATCCGTGCTTCGATATTCAGAAGATGACTTGTTGGACTGGATATGGCCACTATGAGTTTTTAGTGATATCCTTCGATTTGAATAACTCCCCAGCGATGTTTATATATTTGATGAACCGAGTGTTCAGGCCACATCTTGATTCATTTGTCATTGTCTTCATTGATGAGATATTGATCTACACGCGTAATATGGAGGAGTACGAGCAGCATCTGAGATTAGTGCTTCAGACCTTGCAGGAATAGAAACTTTATGCTAAGTTCTCCAAGTGCGAGTTATGGTTGGATTTAGTGGCTTTCTTGGCGCATGTTGTATCAGGTGAGGGTATTAAGGTGGATCCCAGGAACATTGAGGCAGTCCAGGGTTGCCCCATCCCACTACAGCGACCCAGATCAGGAGTTTCTTGTGGTTAGCAGGTTATTATCGTCTGTTTGTGGAGGGCTTCTCGTCTATTGCAACGCCCTTGACTATATTGACCCAGAAGGGTGCTCTATTCAGATAGTCTGATGATTGTGAGACGAGCTTTCAGAAGCTCAATACTGCTTTGACTACAGCACTAGTTTTAGTGTTGCCCTCCGAATCAGAGATATATACCATGTATTGCGACACTTCGCACATTGGCTTAGGTGGTGTATTCATGCAGGAGGAGCATTATTACATATGGTTCATGTTAGCTGAAGCGAGATGAATTACCCCGTGCATGATTTGGAGTTGGTCGCAATAGTTCATGCTCTCAAACTCTGGAGGCATTATCTCTATGGGTGTCCTGTGAGGTTTACACTAATCATCGCAGCTTGCAGCATTTATTTAAGCAGAGGGACCTTAATCTGAGGCATCGCAGGTGGCTTGAGTTACTGAAGGACTATGATATTACCATCCTTTACCATCCAGGCAAAGCGAATGTGGTTGCGGATGCATTTAGCAGAAAGGTCGATAGTATGGGTAGCTTGGCCTTCATTTCGGCAGAGGAGAGGCCATTGGCTTTGGACATTCAGTCCTTAGCTAACAGACTTGTGAAGTTGGATATCTCAGAGCCCAGTCAAATTTTTGCATGTGTTGATGCTCAGTCTTCATTACTTGAGCGGATCAAGGCCGCCAGTACGATGATCTGCACTTGTTCGTTCTTAGAGAGACGGTACTACACGGTAGTTCCAAGGAGGTTACTATTGGCGAGGATGGCGTCCTGCGACTCCAGGATTGCCTATGTGTTCCTAATGTTGATGTCTTGAGGGAGAAAATTCTAGAGGAGGCACTTACTTGGAGGAACACAGTTATCGGTATTCTATTCATCCAGGCACTACGAAGATGTATCGTGATCTGAGGCAACATTATTGGTGGCGAAGGATGAAGAAAGATATAGTTGGGTATGTGGCTAGATGTCTAAATTACCAGTAGCTCAAGTACGAGCACCAGAGGTCAGGTGGCCTACTCCAGCAGATGGTTATACCAGAGTGGAAGTGGGAGCACATCACTATGGACTTCGTAGTTAAGTTGTCGCGGACGTTGAGGAAGTTTGATGTCGTTTGGGTCATAGTTGGCAGGCTGACCAAGTCAGCACACTTTATTCCTGTGGTGACTACTTACTCTTCAGAGAGGTTGATCAAGATTTACATTCAGGAGATTATTCGGTTGCATTGTGTGCCTGTTTCCATCATATCAAATAGAGGCCCTCCGTTCAATTTGCATTTCTGGAGAGAAGTACAGAGTGAGTTGGGTACCCGAGTAGAGCTCAGCACATCTTTTCATCCGCAAACCGGCAGGCAATCGGAGCGGACAGTTCAGATTCTAGAGGATATTTTCACAGCATGTGTCAGTGACTTCGAAGGGCAGTGGGATAGATTCTTGTCCTTGGCTGAGTTTGCTTACAACAACAGTTATCGCTACAGCATCGAGATGGCTCCATTTGAGGCTTTATATGGTCGGCGATGTCGTTCTCCCATCGGATGGTTTGAGCCCGGCGAGGCTAAGTTATATGGCACTAATTTAGTGAAGGATGCCTTGGATAAGGTAAAGTTGATTCAGGAGCGGCTTCACACAGCACAGTCTAGACAGAAGAGTTACGCTAATCAGAAGACACGTGACTTATCATTTATGGTGGGCGAGAAGGTCCTCTTGAAAGTCTCGTCGATGAAGGACATCATGAGTTTCGGGAAGAAGGGCAAGCTGAGCCCATGGTTTATTGGCCCATTTGAGGTGTTGAGGCGAGTTGGGGAGGTTTCTTATGAGCTTGCTTTACCTCCCATTCTATCGGGATTTCATCCAGTCTTCCATGTGTCTATGCTCCGGAGGTACCATGCTGACAGGCCGCAAGTGTTAGATTACAGCACGGTTCAGCTAGATGAGAGTCTGGGTTATGAGGAGGAGTCAGTTGCCATTATTGACAGGCAGGTTCTCCAGTTGTGGTCCAAGAATATTGCTGCAGTGAAGGCTCGGTGCAGGGGTCAACTAGTCGAGGAAGCGACTTGGGAGACTAAGGAGGACATGAGGAGAAAATATCCGCACTTATTCAACACTCCAGGTATGATTCTAGACACGTTCGAGGACGAATATTTTTTTAAGAGGTGGGAGAATGTAACGACCCAACCGGTCGTTTGCGTTCTAGATTCCCGTTCCCATAATTAAGAATCCTCATATGTGCTTTTATTATTTTATGACTTGCAGGGATGGTTGGTTTTGGTTTGGAAGAGTTCAAGTTGAAATCGGAACACTTAGTTCCTTAAGAGTGGCCTAAGCTGGCCAAGATTGACTTGCATCAACATTTTGAGTTAACGATCTCGGAATCGGGACTTGAAGGTTCCAATAGGTTCATATGATGGTTTTGGACTTAGTAGCGTGTCCAGATATTGATTTGGAGGCCTGTAGGTCGTTTCGGCTTGAATTGGTGAAGCTTAGAAAGTTGAAGATTTGGAAGGTTGAGAAGTTTGACCAGGAGTTGAAATTATTGATATCGGGGTCGAATTTCGATTTCAAAAGTTGGAACGGGTCCGATATGTCATTCATGACTCGTGTGATAAATCTGAAGTCAATCGGAGTTGTTTTGGTATAATTCGGCGTAGGTTTTGGGAGTCGGATGTTCACAGTTTCAATAGGCTTCAGTTAGGTTGCGATTCGTAGAATCGATGTTTTTTTATGTGATATTGAGCCTCGAGTAGGTCCGTTATGTGCTTGGAACTTGTTGGTATACTCGGACAGGGTCGGGGGCCTCGGGTGAGATTCGGATCGAAAGCGGATTGGAAGTTGGACTTGGAGAGTTGTTGTTGCTGCTAAAGTCTGGTGTCATCGCACCTACGGAGGGTGTGGCTGCAGGTGCGGTCACCCAGGTGCGGTGGGGGTCATCACAGGTGTGAGGCCTTTGGAGGTGGCCTGGGAGCGCAGGTGCGAGGAATATTCTGCACCAGCGAGGTCGCAGATGCCGCAGATGCGGAAATGGCCAGGGGGGCTGGGGTCGCAGAAGCAGGCTTAGTCCGCAGTTGCGTACGCGCAGGAGAGGACAAAATCCGCATAAATGGAACTGCAGAAGCGATTTCTTGTCCGCAGAAGCAAAAATGCTGCATGTGGGGGGTGTTCGCAGAGGCAATCTTTTGACCGCACCTGCGGTTCCGCAGATGCGGTTAAGTGATCGCAACTGCAGAAATCGCTGGGCAGTGAGTGCATTTAATCCGAGGCTTTGGCTATTTTCCCCACACTTTCATTTTGCCTAGGGCAATTTTGAGATCGCTTTTGAGGGGGATTCTCATCAACATCATAAGGTAAGTAAACTTCACCCATTTTTAAGTTAATACGCGGACTATAGGTAAAACATGGAAAATTAGTGAAACTTGTGGGATTTTGTGAAAAACCTAGGGTTTAGGTAAAATTGAGATTTGATCATCAATTTGGTTGTAGAAATTGGGATAAATTATATATTTGAGTTCGAAAAGTCATGGGTAATATTTATATTCAAAAATTTCCAGAATTCAGGCACGAGGGTGAATTTCATGAATCTTCCAAATTAGGTTGGATAACTACTATAAAATCTAAATTATGAACTTTCGAGCATATATTTACTATTTTATATGACTTTGGATTAGTTTCGGAGTACTTGGCGTCGTTTGAGGAGTTCTAGTGAGGTTGGAGAGCTGGACTGAGGACTTAGAATCGAGGTAATTCTCTTGCCTAACCTTGTATGAGGGAACTTATCCCCTTAAGTGTATTATTGTTGTGTGCTACTTGTTGTTGGGAGCTACGTGCGCACGAGGTGACGAGAGTCCGTACGTAGCTATATTTCATGATATATCTGGGTAGACTTAGATTCACATCATGACTTTAATTGTACTGTTTATGCCTATCATGTGTTTTTATTGTCTTGATTAGGAATGAGACTAGGGATTTAAATTGGAAATATCGACTTAGTTTCTTATTTTAGAAAATTGGGAATTACATGATAAACTATAAATCCGCGTCTTCTTCTCTCGCAAGTGTTCCCGCGAGCGATGTTAATTTCTCTACTCTTATAGGATCGGGTCGTTCACCTCGACAGTATGATAACACTACTCTTATGGCATCTGGTCGTTCGCCTCGGCAGGTTGATAACACTATTTTATGGGATCAGGTCGTTCGCCTCGGCAGGTTTATAACACTATTCTTATGGGATCGGGTCGTTCGCCTCGGCAGCTTCGTGCTTAATAATTGAAACTGGTTCTGGTTTAGTTATAATTGAGTTAGCGTCTTCACGGTCGGTTTGATATGTTAGTGATTTGATATAGACTCCTGAGTAGATTTACTGTAGTTACTCTTATTGCCTCATTGATACTTGTTGTACACTCACCGGGTATACTTTATGTGTTTATATTATTATTTGACCTTTAGTAATTGTCAAGTCGACCCCTCGTCACTACTTCTTCGAGGTTAGACTAGATACTTACCAGGTATGCAATACTTTCTGTACTCACGCTACCCTTCTGTATTGATGTGCAGGTATTGAGACAAGTACTATCATTGGTCACGCAAGCGCGTGGCCGATCATATACGGAGACTTAGTGGTGAACAGCTTGCCTTGCTACGATCTGTAGCATCGGAGTCTCCCTCTACCTTATTTACTATTCATGTCTATTACTTTCTGACAGTAGTCGTAGTAGTTTTGTATATTCTCTAAATTGCTCATGTACTTGTGGCGCTAGATTTTAGAGACTTTTAGTATTTATGTACCGCTATACTCATTATTTCTACCACCACAGTGGATGTACTTATAATGCTGGTATTTTGTTTAAAAAGACTTGTTACGGTTGCATGAAATCTTCTTTTAATTCGTTCTCTTTACAGGAAAACTTTCGTGTTAAATGTTGAAATGGGTAAATAAATAGTAGTTTCACTTGGCTTGCCTGACGACAGCATTAGGTGCCATCGCGACCTATTACGGGTTTGGGTCGTGACAATATGTGTGTGTAGGTATTATTCGCGCATATGTGATTTATGTGGTTTCTTTGAAAAGTTTATAACTACCTTCAACATATACTATCTTTTTTGCAGAACTGTTCCGCCTTAAACCAAATGATTAATATTCATAATATGGTATAAGAATGTTCCTCGACTTCATTACTTATCTGCAGTTTTTTTGTCACTCTTAAGATGCAAAAAAGTTATTTCATCTTTGTTCTATCACATTTCAACTTGGCTCTTAAGAACAAACATTCAAATATACTTAGTGTTTTCCTACTTATTGCAATTCTTGAAAACTAATTTAGACACCCAAAGTATTTAGAAGCTTAGCATCTCGTTTTGTAACATTATACCTCCTCAGGGCACAGCATCCCACTTTTGTAAATCTTAAGGTTTCATCTTTATCTAATGCCATAACCTTCATTCACTTACTCATCTAAAACTCATATATATCATACTCATACCTTCACACATATTATCGATTATTGTTTTAAATTCTTGTATTCTCCATATCTTCAGAAATACTTAAGTTGCATTGCTTCAAGTTATTATCTCCTTTTTCAGACTAAGACTCCTCGTTGTCGTTGCGAACTAAGTTAATTCATATCCTATAAACCCCAAAATATTCTGCTCTTCTTTTATATATACTAGTTTCTCGATACGTGCGTTGCACGTGTATGTCCAATCATAAAGTATACACATTCTTATAAAATAACTTTACTGTTAGTAAAATAAAGTTCTGAATAAATAATTATATATGAAAGAAGATGGTAATGAACCTTTATTATTTGAGAAGTCAAACAAAAAAATTTTGATAGTATTTTTGCTAATAATTTTAAATATTTGAATTGTTAACTATTGTGGCATATAGTATTTTTTATATAGTTTCTAAATATGTAAATTTTATTTTAAATTTTTTAAAGGATTTATATTTGAATTCACACCGAAAAATAGTCAACTTGAACCTCGTACTCCGAAAAGGTTCAAATAAATTAAAACGGAGAAAGTATTTCATATCCAATTACCTAAACAGAGAAGGAAGAGAACACCAACAGTTTGCTATCGTTTGAATAACCTTTTCAATACTCGCTAACTGAAGATCTTTTGAATATGGACTGTCGTGCAATAGAAGCATGTGAGGCTGCTACGGTTCGAACCAACGAAGCACCAACAGAGAAAAGTTTGCTATAGGAGATTTGATTATTAAAGAGAAAAGAACTAAAAGGTGGCAACTCTTCCCAACAGGTGTCTGAAACATTGAGTCTCTTCCTAGACGTAAGTTTTAATTTAAAAAAAAAAATTAAATAGGATAGTATGAAGGTTATTATGGTAATTTAACTTTTTAGTTTAGGTCTTCCCACTTTTATAATAGTATAGATTATATCCTTAGAACATAAAGGAATCAGTACTCCTTTTTCAATTCCTGACTACTTGATCTTCTTTATGATCAACACTACAATGACAGACCATCATAATATTGCACTCTAGTTTGGAATATACTCTAAGTCTCATAACTTCTTTACAACACTTTAATAATTATATAATCAAAACTTATTCGGGCTAAAAATATCTAAGCATGCATAGTATGATAAAATTTGTTACATTCAAATATTAGCACCAATGCGTCGGTTGGGTACTATCGCATTAAAAACCTTATCCATCTTAACAATTATCTTAGGCCTACCGAGATTTTGGTAGAACTTCCCTTGTAATTAGGACTATGCCATTTTTATACTTGTCTCAAAACAGCAACAACCACACCCTATAATCACCATATATATACACCAGATACCTACTATTGAATTTCGAACAACTTCGTATTATCCATCAGACTATACATTACATCTAATGTGCACTCCGTAGCACTATTATTCACTTGATTAGCATGTGTATTACAAGTTTATGCCATATTCACAAGGCACGAATAACGAATATATCCAAAACGAACCTAAAGAGAACTTCAAGCTCTATAGCACAATCTTGAATCAAGAAGAGTAAGAAACACCAATAATGTTATGATAATCATTTATTCATATAGGTGGCCAGTCTACATGAAGAGGACTCCACCTGACACAGCTCCACAGACAACCCTAAGACACTTCTAAACCTAGTGCTCTGATACCAAACTTGTTATGCCCCAAACCCAACCCTGGCGCAACAAAAATTCGATGCTAAGGAACCACACTCAAGCACCTTATAACATAGATATTATGATACTTGACTTTCGTTCAGTTATTAAATCATTAAATATTAAGCATGATGAAAATAAGTCTCTGTCTAAACAAAATATTCTGAATTGAATATAATAATCCAAAACTTGAAAACATGTTAAGCAATAAATTGCACAATTCTTCCCACAGTATGACCATTGTCTATGGAGCTTCTAAGGGAAGGTAATAACTCAGGACAGAGTCCGAAACTAATAAAAATTAAGAAATGACTCAATGGATCCCCACAAATAAGGATATGGGCACAACAATAACTCCAAAGCAACAAGTACTCCTGGCCCGCTCGGTCTGCCTATACCTGCTCTATTTTGCTGTTTGAATTACCAAAAAAAAAAAAAAAAATCGTATGCATGTGTATTAGGTACTCAATGAATGTCTGGGAACAAGTGTCCATATAAATAAAGTAAGTACATAGTATAAAATGAAACGGTAATAATGAAATCGTTCAAATTAAATAAGTGCAGCAAATTATGTGTTCAGCAGGAATCAACAATAAAAAGATAATGGGTTCATCATGTCAGAAAGATGATCATGCCCAAATAAATCGCAACCAATCAAGACTCATGTCTTTTCCCATACATGCCCAGTACCATTGCCAGCTGTGTTTAACCAAAAAATGGAATTTCAGTCAAAGCTTTATTTTTAGAAGAACTCGGGTTACTAATAATCGAAAATGAATAAAAGAAATTGATTTTGATAACAAATAGATAGTAGAAAACAAAGTAATCCAATATATTTAGTTGATTTTTCGTGTCCTTACAAATGATCAGTCTTCTCCCTTTTATAGCTATTTTTAAGTTATACGTTTTGCCTTTGTCATAATAAGGTCATTATGGACGATTAAAGGCATTAAATGCTACGTTACATAATCATTGTAATTTAATACAGATTCTCTAACGTTTTCAATATTTAATGCTTATTAAATACTGTATCTGGGCTCTCCTGTGCTGTCAGGTTCATTCTTTTCAGCTTTTAGACTTAAATAGGTACGAGCATCGAGTCTTTTGAATATTTGCTCGTGCCTCTTCTTGTGCTTCCGCTCGTATATGTTGCAACTCATGCCTCTTTGCTAATCATCATTCTTTGACCTACCTACGTGTCATGACATGTCATCTTTCAATCACTTCGATATGTATAAACTCAGTTTTACCCAATACAGATAGTCCCCCCACTTGCCATTTATTCATCAATTGAATATTTGGGAAGTGGATTTCATTAAAGCGGGAATGTTTACCGCCATTAATGCTATGATAGAATCAATGCTTCAATTGTCACTTCCATTTAATGCTCATTACACGTGGCGTATTTTTATTGGCTCTGCAAGTTTGCAGCGTTTTTTAAGGCTTTTTTACAGCTTCACTAATCACGAAGCTACAGTTCTCATTATGACCTTTCCATCATTGTACGTTTTCCTTTGACGGTTGCTTCCTAGTACAAATTTAGTTTTTCACTTTTGTCTCTTCCACATAAAGATTTTAGAGTATTCAATTCCTGTTTCCATCTTCCTCGTAAAACTTTTAGAATATTCAATTCTTGTTCTTTACCTTCCTCGTATTGTCATGGCTTCACCAAACCCTAACCTTAGGAGAGTCCCGATAGTTGATGACTTTTCTCTTATCCCTAATAGGAGTAGAAGAGGAGGTAGACTACGTAATTTAGGGTCTTCATCCATACGTGGTTCTTCTCTTCCTTCATCCAGTTCTAGCCCTTCTTCTAGAACCAGAGGTTCTCTTTCACATAGATCTTTCTCTAGAAGTAAGGAATCCTCTGAGCCTCTTCGTGAACCTCTAGTAGAGGAGATAGTTCCTGCGGAACTATCTTTCTATAATGATAGAGAGTCTCTTAGAAATCAAGTATCTTCTTTAGATCATGCTGATATTTACCCAACTCAGATCACTGAAGGTCTGATTTCTTTAGTTCGTAAAGACTGCCATTGGAGTCATGACTTCCCCATCATAATTCCTAATGCGAACCAAAGAATCACCTCTTATTGATGGGATTTTCCTTTGTTTATACATATCCTTTCACCTTCGGATTCAAACCTGCTATTGACCCTATCATCCTAGAATTCTGTCGTTTTTTCGACGTATGTTTAGGTCAGATTGTCCCTATAGTATGGAGGGCGGTTGCCTGTTTGAGGCATTTGACCAATATGGCTGATGTGCCTTTTACTTTCTCCCATCTAATTCATCTTTACTCCCCCAGACTTTTTCGCAATGGTGGTTTCACTCTAATAGCAAGGAGCAAAAGAGTTCTGATTAGTCCAGAGGATGACAGAGACCGTGGCTGGTATGCCAGGTTTGTTGCTGCCCCCACCGTTGGTTTGGTGGGTCATGGAAATGTTCCCTTCCCCGAGAGGTGGAATTTTGCACATGAGTAATTTTCTCGTACCTTTTTCCCTTCAATTTTTGATGATTATTTATTCTAATTTTCCTTTTATTTTCCAGCAACCATGGGAGTTGTGGACGATGTTCCCAATTTCCGTGTTTGGGTAGGAAAGCTGTTGAACACTGCCCCAATGGAGGGTAGATCTTGGAAGACTCTTTCCCAACGATTTGGTTGGAAAGTGAAAACTCACGGTAAGAATTTTATTTTTATTTTACATATTGCTTTTTCCTGAACTTGTTTTAATCCTTCTTTTTATCAGGATTTGCAGTTCGAGGGATTAGTGCCGAGGTGATCGTGGCTTCTCGTATTTCTTTGGAAAGGGCCCAAGAAATAATTTTGGGCTCTTCATCGAAAAGAAAAGCCGTTGATGACCAAGACTCTGAAGAAGAGGAAGATGAGGGTTCCTTGGTAATAAGGCCACAGGCTCGTAGACGTATTATCTCTGATGATGAAGCATCCCCCCGCCGTTCTATTCCTCTTACCGAGTCTGTTGAAACCACAGTGGTGATCCCTGATGATGTTGATGATGTTCCCGCTGCTGCTCATGATTCTGTTGAGCAGCTTTTTAACCACGGGTTTGGTAGTGAAGATTTTGGTCCGGTTTCTGATGAAGCACCCCTGCTTCTTTTTCTACTTCCGTTCCTGTGACTCCTTCTTTGCCGATCGTGGATGTTTCCGTTCCTCCCCAAACTGTTTTTACTGCTTCTACTATTCCTCCTTCAACAATTCCCCCTCCACTTGTTCATCATACTGAGGTTGGTTCCTCAAGTAGAGGTACTGCTATGAGGCAAGTCACTATTGAAGTTCCTGTTGAGGGTAATCTTTTAAGGAAACCAGGTCAAGCACACGTGTGGCTAAAGCCTTTGATTGGTCCAGTTGAAAGAGCTAAGCTTGATAGCCATAGTTCTTTGACCTTGATGAATGACATAGTGCATGCTTCTTTAAAGATATCCCTTTTTCAAGCTTTACTTTAACCTTTTTCTGTTTTCAGAGTTCTCATATTCTCTTCTCTTTTAGGTCAATTTAATTGGCACGGAGATGTTGAAAAGAGTTACCCTCTCTGAACAACTAACGCGTGACTATCAAATGGAGGCAGATTTTTGGAAGGAACAGTGTGACAGTCTTCAAATTGAGGTGGAAACGTTAGAAGAAAGTAAAAGTACCTTAGAGCAGCAGGTACAGGCTTTGACCTTAGAATTGGCAGTTGAAAAGGCTTCTTCAAAACAAGCTGATAAGGAAAAGGCTCATCTGAAAACCTCTTTTTCCGAGCAATTGTCCATGGCAACTGAAGAAATTATAGAGTTGAAGGCTCTCTTGGGTGAAAAAGAAGCGTATGATGGTGAACTCGTGCAGAATTTGACTCAAACTCAAGAAGACCTCCGGGTATCTTCTGACAAGGTTTGTTCTTTAATAAATTCCCACGCTTCTCTTCAAGCTTCTTATGAATCTGCCTTGGCTGAAAATGAAAAGTTAAGAAATGAAATTGCTGACTGGGAAAGAGATTATGAAATCCTTGAAGATAAAACTGCCACTGAAGTGAGTTGGGCGTTTTTTAATTCTCGCCATGATACCCTCGTTGAAGCTAGCCAAGAGAATTTTAACTTGGAATCTGAGTTAGACAAGATCAAAGAGACTATTGAGAAGACTCAGCAGAGCCAAGATTTTTCTTCTCCCATGGCTGAAGCTTCTGAAAATGTTGAAGATGATACGGGTATCCTCACTCCTTCAGGTCAAGTTGAGCCCGCTTCTGTTAATGTCCCTGCTTCAGTTCCTTCAACTTCTCAGTGAAAAGTTTATGTTGTTTAAATTCCTTTGTTGTTGTTTTTTCTTTTGATGGTATGTGGTGGAAACCCTTGGTCTTTTTAAGGGTTTATTAAAAACGTTAAGTCCCCAGACCTTTTATGGGCATTTTGTATAAAAAACTTTTGGTTTATGACTAAGTTCATGCTTAGTCTAAACTTTTCTAATATGAAGAAATTTCCGTTGTTGTTTGAACTTCTGTTTTATTTATTCTTGCCTTTATTTTTTAAGGACTTACTGAATAACTTGCATTTTTATTTTGTAAAATGCTTTCTTTTTCTCATGAATGTCTTAAATCAATCATGAATTATAAAAGAGGGCCCTTTTATATTCGACACTTAATGAAGAAGACGTCTCAACTTCATAATGGTGTTAATATACGATAAAAGAAATGGGAATACACATGTTTCTTGAAATGACTTTGAAAAGTTTTTATTTGAACTTTGTCTAGTTTTGGAGAATACCTTACATGTATTTGAATTACTTCTATAACTTTCTCGTAATTGTTTTTCTTATAACAGATTTCAAAAAAGAAAATGAACACAAGGTTTTTATTTATAACTTGTTTCAGTACATTGCCTTTACCCTAACTATGATAAGGTTTTTCTTTGGCCTTAGCTCGTGACTCTGCTCTGCACTTGATTCATTCAATGAGTGAACTTTTCAGGCTTGATCTTTGATTGTTTCTTAATCTTCTTCTTTGCCTTCTTAATACACGTGTCTATCTATATTATATAGTCCCCCAAGTGTTTGAGCGTTGAAGTATGAAGCCTCGAGCACTTGATTGTTCCTCTCATTTTGGTCCTTTTCCTGTAAAAGGAAAAATACACGGGACTCGGAGGTGCGATTATAGATGAAGACTGCTTAACCCATCTTAATTTCTATCAGAATAGTTGTAACCCTAGACCGGGAATTTTAATTTATTCCACGTGCCTTGCAGGTCGTGATTCATCATTTAGTACGGGCTAGCTTTTTGCCTATCATCTAAAATCGTTAGTAAAACTTTAATAATTCAAAAAATAGAATTTTAAAATGAAGATACCTGACCGTGGGTATTCTTTTAGAAATAGTATCTCTTCAGGTGAACGGCATTCCAATGTGAAGGTAATATCTTGCCATCCATTGTCTCCAGCTCGTATGCTCCTTTTTCCGCAATACCATGAATCTTATAAGGTCCTTCCCAAGTTGGACTCAATTTTCCCATATTAGCCGCCTTCGTAGATTGAAAAACCTTCTTGAGTACGAAGTCCCCAATCTTGAAGTATCTTAGTCGTGCCTTTCGATTGTAATATCGTTCAATGACTTGTTTTTGTGCTGCCATTCTTATTAATGCAGTTTCTCTTCTTCCTTCAAGTAAGTTTAGGTTTATGCGCATCTCCTCTTCATTAGATTTTTCTGACGCTTGCGTATACCTCGTGCTTGGTTCCCCTATCTCAACCAGAATTAAAGCTTCAGCTCCATACACCAATGAGAATGGTGTTTCACCTGTACTTGTTTTTGTTGTCGTGCAATATGCCCATAAAACACCAGATAGCACTTCTGGCCAATTACCTTTGGATTCCTCTAAACGCTTCTTTAAATTGTTGATAATGACTTTCTTTGTTGACTCAGCTTGGCCATTACCCACCGGATGATAAGGTGTAGATGTTATCCTTTTGATCTGCCAACTTTGAAAAAACTCTGTGATCTGTGCGCCTATAAATTGAGGGCCATTATCACACACGATTTCCTTTGGCACACCGAATCGACATATGATATTTCGCCAAATGAAATCTCTAACTTCTTTTTCCCGCACCTGTTTGATGCTCCTGCTTCCACCCATTTAGTAAAATAGTCAGTGAGTACAAGCAAAAATTTTACCTGTCCCTTTGCTTGTGGTAATGGTCCCACGATATCCATCCCCCATTTCATAAAAGGCCACGGTGCAATGACCGGATGTAACAGTTCCACAGGTCTATGCATGTTATTACTATACCTTTGGCATTTATCACATTTAGCCACGAAATTCTCCGCTTCTTCTTCCATTTTAGGCCAATAATAGCCTGTTCTAATCATGGTTCTTACCAGTGATCTTCCTCCCGCATGATTTCCACAATGCCCCTCGTGTATCTCTCTCATTACATATTCTGTTTGAGAAGGACCGAGGCATCTTGCTAAGGGGCCACCGAACATCTTTCGATAAAGATTTCCTTGCTTTAAACAATATCGAGCAGCCTTTTTTCGAAGCGCGTGGGCTTTTTTCTTATCTTCAGGGACGGTACCATACTGTAAAAAAGCGATAATCTCGTTCCTCCAACCCCATGTTAAGTTATTAAAATTTACCTCATTTTTATCTAGATCAAGTACTGAATGAAACAAATGAATTACGGAAGCATTTTCATTGCTTGCCACATCTGCCGCAGATGCGAGATTGGATAGGGCGTTCGCCTCGACATTTTCATCTCTTGGTATTTGCATAACTTTCCAGGTTTGGAATTGTCTAATCAAATCCCGTACCTTTTCCAAATATTGCTGCATTCGCGCCTCCCTGGCTGTATAAGTCCCCAGCATTTGGTTAACTACGAGTTGTGAATCGCTTTTGATTACAATTTGATTAATGCCAAGTTCTCGTGCCAGTTCCAAACCTGCAATCACAGCTTCATACTCTGTCTCATTGTTAGTTATAGAATGGCATTTTATGGCCTGACGAATGGTTTCACCCATAGGTGGCACCAAAATAATTCCTAAACCTGCGCCTTTCACATTAGATGAGCCATCAGTAAACAAGGTCCAAATTCCTGGATTAGACCCGTTGAACACCTGTAGTTCTTTTTCTGCTTCTAATTGCACTTCTTGGCTAAAATCAGCAAAAAAATCCGCTAACATCTGAGATTTTATCACGGTTCTGGGTTGGTAAGTAATGTCGTATTCACTTAATTCTATAGCCCATTTGGCTAATCTACTAGACAACTCATGTTTGTGTAATATATTGCGTAATGGATAAGCAGTTACTATGGCAATAGGATGACATTAAAAGTAAGGCCTTAGCTTTCTTGAAGCCATGATTAGTGAAAGTGCAAGTTTTTTTAATTGAGGATACCGCGTCTCCGCATCTAATAATGATTTGCTGACATAATAAATTGGAGATTGTTTACCTTGATCTTCACAAACTAAGACAGCACTCACCGCTACTTTTGAGACAGCAAGATAGATGAGCAATCTTTCTCCAACCTTTGGTTTTGCGAGCAACGGCGGATTTGACAGGTATGTCTTCAAACTTTTGAGCGCCTGTTGACACTCCTCAGTCCATTCGAACTGATCTTGCTTTTTAAGAGCTGAAAAGAATTTAAAGCACTTTTCTGATGATTTAGAAATAAATCTTCCCAAAGCTGCAATTCTTCCTGTCAACCTCTGCACTTCTTTTTTATTTGTAAGTATATCAGGGATTTCTTCAATGGCTTTAATCTGCGCTGGATTCACCTCAATACCACGGTTAGAAACAAGAAAACCTAAAAACTTACCTGATGCGACAACGAATGCACATTTCTCAAGGTTTAATTTCATATTGAATTTTTGCAAAATTTGAAACGTATCTGATAAGTGCGATATATGATCCCCTGAATGTTGAGTTTTAACGAGCATATCGTCTATGTAAACCTCCATAGTTTTCCCCAAGTGTTCTTGGAACATTTTGGTCACCAGCTTTGATACGTTGCTCCAGCATTTTTGAGACCAAAGGCATTACTTTATAGCAGTAAGTCCCCCTGTCTGTTATAAATGAAGTTTTTTCTTCATCTAAAGGATCCATTTTAATCTGGTTATAACCTGAATATGCATCTAAAAAGCTTAACAACTCATGTCCTGTAGTAGCATCAATTAGTTGATCTATATGTGGTAATGGAAAAGAGTCTTTTGGACAAGCTTTGTTAAGGTCTGTGTAATCTACACAAACTCGCCACTTACCATTCTTTTTCGGTACCACAACAGTATTGGCTAACCAATTAGGATACTTTACCTCGCGGATAGACCCAAATTTTTAGTAATTTTTGGACCTCATGAATCACTTGATTTTTAAAAGCTCCTTGCTTTCTCTTCTTTTGTTTGACAGGTGGATATGAGGGGTCTTCATTTAACTTGTGAGTCATTACCTCCGGTGGTATTCCTATCATGTCAGAATGGGACCAAGCAAAATAATCCACATTAGTTTTCAAAAATTCAATCAATTTACCTTTCATGTCCTGGCTTAGATTGGCCCCTACGTAGACTTTCTTTTCAGGCCATTGTGTGAATAATACTGCAGCCTCCAGCTCTTCGATCGTTGTTTTGATATTTTCGTTTTCTTCTGGTTCTTCAATGGAATCGGGTCTTGAATCCACATCTGTTCGCCCTTGTTCAGTTGAGGTTTGCGTTGTGGTATCCTCAACTGGATTCTGTAATTGCTATTTTTCTTCATTTCTCGTACTTGAATCTGCTACGGAGTTAATGCTCCTGGATGTCTGTTGATCCCCACGGATTTGACATATTCCCCATGGTGATGGAAATTTAATAACTTGATGTAAGGTTGACGGAACGGCATCCATCTCGTGGATCCACGGTCTCCCGAGTATCATATTGTAAGCCATTTCCATTTCTACCACCTGAAACTTTGTATCTTTGACAACCCCTTCCACGAATGTAGCAAGTATTACCTCACCTTTCCTTACGATGCTGGAATTGTCGAACCCAGACAAAGTATGCGCCTTGGGTACTAATTTAGCTTCAGCTTGCATCTCATGTAGAACTCTTAGCAGAATAATATTCACAGAGCTACCTGGATCAATCAAAACTCGTTTCACATTAGTGTCATGTACAAGTAAAGATATTACCAGTGCATCGTTATGTGGAGTCAATATGCCATCCGCATCTGCATCATCAAACGTAATGCTTTCTTCCTCTAAGACATGTCGCACACGCTTCCCGTGGGTAATTGTGACTTGGGAAGCTTTATTTGCTGTTGTGTACGTCACGCCATTGATTTCTTCGCCCCCGCTTATGACATTAACGGTCCTTTTTGGAGAAGGCGGTTTAGGGGGCTCCTGCCTATTCTTCATGTATGCTTGTTTACCTTTTTCACTGAATAATTCGGTGAGATATCCTTGCTTTAATAGATGATCAACTTCACCCTATAGCAACCTACAATCTGCCGTTTTATGACCATAATCATTATGAAATTCGCACCAGTGATCAGGTTTACGCCTGTTTGGATTCGATCTCATTTCTTTTGGCCACCGCACTTTATCACCCATGCTTCTTAAAACAGCTACGAGCTCGGAAGTGCTTACATTAAAATTATAACCACCAAATCGTGCCTTCAAGTTTCTATCATCATCTCGTGACCCTCGTGTGTTACGATCATTTCCATACCTCGATGATGAGCCCGATTCTCTATTTCTAGATCTATGGCCGTACCTTGAATGATCATGTTTTTATCGTGAATCTTTTCCAGCTGGGCCCATATATGGTTCGTACCTGTTTTTACCGGACCTTTTTCTGTTTTTGCCAGTCTTGAACTCACCTTTTCTTCTTTTTGAGATTGTGAGATAATATCTTCTTCGATCCTTCACTTCGTGCTATACCTGTTGTAAACGTCATTCCACGTCGTTGCTGGCAATTTACGAAGACTTTCCTTGAGTCGCCTCGTGACTTCTGACCTTTTCTCATTCAAATTACTAGTGAAAGCTATAGCTGCCCAATTATCTGGTAACGTCATTCTTTTCGGAGTCCCCTTGTTTGATTTTGAAAATATCCTCCATTCTCTTTTCGACTTTTTGAGCTCCCGAATGTGCTTTGATAAATGAATCTGCAAGCTCAGCAAAAGAATTTATGGAATTTTCGGGTAAAAGAGAATACCATGTTAATGCTCCCTTAGTGAGTGTTTCACCGAATTTTTTGACCAATACTGATTCAATTTCTTGTTTGGTCAAATCGTTGCCTTTTATGCCAGTTGTGAATGCAGTCACGTGGTCTCGTGGATCAGTTGTTCCATCGTATTTTGGAATATCGGGCATTTTGAATTTCTTTGGAATTGGTAGAGGAACAACGCTTGGCTTCCAAGATTGCTGTGAATATTTGTCCATATCTATTCCTTTGATTACAGGCGGTACTCCAAGTATTTGCTCTATGCGATCACTTTGCTCCTTGAGCTGTTTCTACAATGTTAGTACTAAATTTTGTAAATCGGAATTGACTAAGTTACCTGGTTCTCCATCTCGTGACTCACTGGGGATTCCACCACTGCCTGAATTAACAAGCCCAGAACGAGGGTTTTCTAAAGTGTTGGTATTTGGAATTGGTGTTGGTGGTGCAACAGGTAACTGGCTGGCAAAGGCCTCAAGAGCTTTATTGACCTGTTGAGCGATCAGCTTTTGCAAAGCTTCATTGATAGCTTCATTGTTGTCAAATTGAGCATTTGCGTTTGAGTGAGATCCATCAGGAGTTCCTTCTCGAGACCGCCGAGGCGAGCCTTGTGGAGAAGGGATCGGAGTGTGAACATCTTGTGGGTCCCCTTGGAGTTGATGGTTTCCTTGGTTTCCTTGGGTGTTATCATTAACATTTGACATGATTGTTGATGTAACGAAATAGATTAGGTTAGGAAAGAATAGATTATCAGATTCCCGGTAACAGAACTAATTTGTTTAACCAAAAAATGAAATTTCAGTCAAAGCTTTATTTTTAGAAGAACTCGGGTTACTGATAATCGAAAATGAATAAAAGAAATTGATTTTGATAACAAATAGATAGCAGAAAACAAAGTAATTCAATATATTCAGTTGATTTTTCGTGTGTTTACAAATAATCAGTCTTCTCCCTTTTATAGCTATTTTTAAGTTATACGTTTTGCCTTTGTCATAATAAGGTCATTATGGATGCATTAAATGCTACGTTACATAATCATTATAATTTAATACAGATTCTCTAACGTTTTCAGTATTTAATGCTTATTAATGTATCTGGGCTCTCCTATGTTGTCAGGTTCATTCTTCTCAGCTTTTAGACTTAAATATGTACGAGCATCGAGTCTTTTGAATATTTGCTCGTGCCTCTTCTTATGCTTCCGCTCGTATCTGTTGCAACTCGTGCCTCTTTGCTAATCATCATTCTTTGACCTGCCTACGTGTCATGACATGTCATCTTTCAATCACTTCGATATGTATAAACTCAGTTTTACCCAATACACATGCCATGTCGGATGAGCAAGATATACGGAAGGGGGGAGCGGGGCGGGGGGCTTGCCTCCTCGTTCATTTTTACCTATGTCATGATGCTCATGGACAGCTTATATTACTAGGTTTCGATTACACCAACAATAACATATTCAGTGTAATCTCACAAGTAGGGTTTGGAAAGGATTGCGTGTATGCAGACCTTAGGTTGTGTGTATGCAGACCTTACCTCTACCTTGTGAAGGTAGAAAGATTGTTTCTGATAGATCATCGGCTCAAAAAAAGCAAGATTTAATATAGTTGGGTTTCGATTAAATTAAAGATGCCAAACTATAAAGCCATAGGAGTGAAAGGCCAACCAAGATATAATGTAGTTGGGTTTTTGCAAAATTTATTTCAGTAGAGCGTGTGAAATCGATATTCCGAGGTAGAACACTCAATGTATTGTGGTGGCCTCCATTTGCCTTACCAACCTCATAAATTTTTTGAATGCATGCCTAAATCGTTTGTACGGATAGAGACATTCAATAAAATTGGAACGATTAATCTCAAAAGATTACCCCCTAATATTGCTATAACCAAATCAAATTATAGATATGCCTTTATATTAACTTATTTCAAATAGTTCCATGGGTTTCACTTTAGGTTTGAAATCTACCATTTGTACATCATAATCATTTTTTGTTCTGAAACATGATATATGTAGGCTCATAATTTCAAGATTCATTAGTTGTTTAAGCTTCTTATAACATCATTTATTAGATTATAAATCAATGCGGTTGTTATGATGAACTTATATCTTATTTCAAAATTTTGTCTTCTTACAGTTCAAACAATTGGAATATTAATATCAAAAGGTGCATTAAAATGTCTAGCAACATAAAGATTTTTTAAAGCTTTTTTCCCTTGGCTATGATTGCCATTCTAGTGTCCTTTCTCTTTTTCTTTTTGTAGGGTATATACATAGTAGGGGCATTAATCTTGTATTTTATTCTTGTGTATTCAGACTTGCAGCTTAGTATTCTTGCAAATGGCAAAACCAGAAATTTCTTAATTTGAAAGAAGTAAACAAAAATTTCCGACAAAGGGTGTTCGATATATGTTATGCACCTCTAAAACTTGATATTTTACCTATATACGCTGTGTAATTTTGTGACAAAGGGTGGTCAGCTTACCAAAGTGAAGCTTCTTCCCTGATTCTTGCCCACTATAAACTTTTATGTCTGAAAAAATCTGAAGTACCTCCATAACAAGCGATTTTTTATGACCGATGGTTCGAGCCGTAGAAGCAATCACTACTATTTGCATTAGGGTAGGCTGTCTACACCACACTCCTTGGAGTGTGACCCTTCCTCGGACCCTGCGTGAACACGGAATGCCTTATCCACCGGGCTACCCTTCTTTAGATTCTCGAGGATCAATGGTTGCACGATTTGAAATTCAATAAATAATGACCCCGTCTCTCTATACCTTTCTCCACGTAAGTGCTATAGCTTTGTTTGCAAGACATATCAGGTGTTGCGCTCTTACCATTAAACTAAAGCCGGGAATCTTCATGGCAAGCATTTTAAATTTTAGGTTTGGAATTTAGTGGCTGATGACACTGCAGATTAATGGTACACTGACAATTAAAAAAGGAGATTAGTCTCTTCTTTCTGCATGGCTAGCTCACCAAATGGAACTTTTGACAAAGAGTATATAAAGTTCTTCCTATGACTGCCTAACTTGGTTTGAGTGTTAAAATGAAATCTTTTGATGCGAAATTGGATTATTTAGGCTCCAAAACGAATACAGAACACCAAGTGAAACATTAAGAAAATGATACTTTCTCTGATTGCTACTAAAACTATCGATTCTTTTTATCATCTTATCGAGTCGCCATAAATATTTTTACTTTTGTGTAAATGTAAAACTTGTCGCAAATACGTCTAACCAAATGAAGATTACTTTGAAATGATACATAATCATAATATATGCAGTAATTAATGTGTCTTTACAAATATGCACATTATTTAAAACATACATGTACAGTTCTTAGTACATTAGTTGATCGAAGAGGCACAAAACATACATAATTATTGATTTTCCAGAAGCCAGAGAATGGAGATTACTGGTGTAGATACAGAAGAAACAAAAGGAAATGGGGTAATAATTTCCAGAATAGTAGTTTGTTTGGCAAATGAAACAAGAACAGTACTACAGAGAATATTTTATGTAAAAGAATATGCTATTCTTGTCCCAATGTTGGGATCCAAGACCTCAAAACCCATTCAGTTGATAAACTAGTTTTTCTTTTAGTGTTCTTCCTATTCAAAATTGTCACAGGACACGAGTTTTATTTTTATGCATTGAAAAAAAAAAGGCACTTGGTGTACAAAACATCCCGTATACACGCAAGGTCGGGGAAAAGACCATATCCAAAGGGGAGGAAGGGATTAAGTAGCCCGGTGCATAAAGCATCTCGCGTTTACGCAAGTCGGGGGAAGGACCGCACCCAAAGAGGGGGGTTGATGTAGCCCGGTCACAAAGCATCCTGCGTTCACGAAAGTCGAGGGAAGGACCGCACCCGAAGGGGGGTGATGTAGCTCGGTGCACAGGGGCAGATGTAGCTCTATAACACCGGGTTCAATCGAACCCATAATCAACACGGAGCACCAATTTATATGCACAAAATCACTAAAATGGCAATAAATTATATGTATGAACCCACAAATTTAAGAATATAATGAGTTCTATACTAAGAACCTTAAAAGTTGGAACCATAAAGTTTAAATCCTGGTTCTGCCTCTGTCGGTGCACAAAGTATCCTGCGTTCACGTAAGTCGAGGTAAGGACCACACTCGAAGGGGGTCGATGTAACCCGGTGCACGGAATATCCCGCATTCACGCAAGTCACAGGAAGGACCGCACCCAAAGGGGTGTGATATAGGCAGCTACCCTGAATAAACGAAACTGATCACATAAAAGTTGTTATGGAACTCCATACTAGTCAATTAGTCATTTGTCAGCCAATGTGTTAATTTAGTAGCTTATTTGAGTAGTAATATAACATTATAAGATGACCATTTTCACAAGGTCCTCTATAGAATAAGTGGGGGGGGGGGGGGAGGGGAACATGGGGATTAGAGAAACAAAATAAACCAGCAAAAAGTTGCCAAATTCAGCCCTTTAGTCTCTTTCTTTTTTGTTTTTTTCATTGGATATGATTCTTCTTGTTCTTTCAGTTTGAGTCTAATCAGTTTAATATCTGGCAGAGGCGGATCCAAGATTTAATCACATTTCATTTAATTTAATGAGTTCAAAATTAATTATTTGTAGATATTTAATAATTTTTTGGGCAAAAATACAGGGTATGACTGAAACTGAACTCGTAGCTTCTACATTAGATACGCCTCTAGTTGCTAGATAATTTTTTTTAATAATCGAGAAATACCAGAGGACCAGCATAGCGCATAAATTACTAATTCACGGTTCGAAACTCGGTGGATAATGAATTCTCTCCTATATTCTTCTCCACTTAAATACCAAATTTTCGCCTACGGTAAAATTCAATTTCATAACGTGTGTCTATCTACACACGATACGTTGCGCTCTCACCACAGGACCAAAGCTCTTGAGGCAATTACTGAACAAGCAGTCAATTCAAGCAAATGTATCTCACCCTCAGAAATATTCAAAGATAAGTAAAGATAACCAATTCAAACAATTTTTTAACTGAAAGTTTTTCTTTTTTCTTTTCACATGTCATTTCTCCAAATATTCCATCACAAGTCTGTTAAAGAAGGTGAAAATCATGTACCATTTTTCCAAAGTGACAAGCTCAGGACCACCACTAAATCTGATTCCTTTTTCTTTCTCTTGGCCATACTTATAAGACCTAACAACAAGTAACTTAGTAGGGGCCTCCCTTCTTCAAACCCTCTCCATCAAGAACTCAAATCCATCCAACAGATACCTGACATTATCAGTAGATCCCATGCAAAAGTTGAACGAGTTTAACTTCTATGCACTGACAACACGTAAAATATTTTTCGACAATCAGGTTACCTAAAAGATAGGGCAACTTAGTTCACTAAGCTCCCGCTATGCGCAGGGTCCGGAGAAGAACCGGACCAGAGGCTTATTTCACGGCTCGAACCCGTGACCTCCTAGTCATATGGCAGCAACTTTGCTGGTTACGCCAAGGCTCCCCTTCTAGGTTACCTAAAAGATAATTACAGGAAACCATCCATAAAGAAATGAGATTAGCATGCTTTAAATAAAGCAGTTACCCTTGGCAACCGATTAAAATGCACGGATGGTATAATAATTCTTTACACCGTTAGTTTGTATAAGTCAAATCCGAGTTGGAAAGCCATCTTGTAGACAGACAGGAAAACAAACATGCATTCACTCCCACGTGAAGTGAATATCCTCAAAGGCTATAGCCTCTAACTCATTGTGGAAGATAAACTTGTGTGGCCCTAGTAAACTTAACCCCAGTGCACTAAGCTCCCGTTATGTGTGGGTTGGGAGAAGGATCGGACCACAAGAGTTTATTATACGCAGTCTTACCCTGCATTTCTGCAAGAGGCTGTTTCCACGGCTCGAATCCACGACCTCCTGGTCACATAACAGCAACGTTACCAGTTATGCCAAGGCTCCGCTACCCGGTACTGCAACAGAGAGAATAACGAAATCTTGGTGCAGCTATTATGACTTTCAAATTAGGATGCACTGAATAGGATGTAAAATTTAGCATAAATCACCTAACCATGAAAAAGAAAAATAGTGTCATTGTTTCACCAAATGTGAACAGGTTGAATAGTTGGTACAGAACTCCAAAATTCTGCATATAAAATTTGCTCAAAATAGCAATCAGACATGTTAAATATGTCATATGTGGTAGTTGAAACACTGGTGAAGTACAAAGTGACAGATGAAATTTTCCACTTCAAACTCTTAACTGTTGATACAAAAAAAATCAAGATTATATTTTCCATAAAAATCCACTTTCAAGATATATAGTCCTCACATGCAGTCCAATAAACCACTTAGTGTCTATTGACAGTGACACCTCTAATCTCCTCCTTATATATTCTTTCTTGACCAACCTTAATTTTCTTGAGGCCATTCTACACCCCCTATTTTCACTCAAACAAAAGGCAAATATTCAAGAAATAACCAACTTTTAATTTCCTCTACACATTTAAGAAGGATGAAATCACCACCAACTCATGTCTTCTTTAAACATAAAAGTATGTTTCTTAGGTTGCTTATATTCATACTAGGCATTTGCTCAATAAACAGAACTAACCTCTGTTGTGACCAACCTTTTGCCACCCCGATATCTTCTTCTTCTACCCCTTCAAGTTTTTCAGTGATTCAATCATCATTGAAACAGTTAACGATTGAAGGGTATTTTAGTTTCAAGAATTTCGATCACGCGGCCAAGGACTTTGGCAACAGATATCACTTCTTACCGTCGGCAGTTCTGTATCCAAAATCAGTTTCTGATATATCATCTACCATAAAACATGTTTTTGACATGGGTAGCGCTACCGACCTTACTGTTGCTGCTAGAGGTCATGGTCATTCTCTAGAAGGCCAAGCTCAAGCTTACCAAGGAGTAGTGATCAATATGGAATCGCTTCGAGCGCCAGCAATGCGTTTCCACACAGGGAATCAAGAACTGCCTTTTGTTGATGTCTCTGCTGGTGAACTTTGGATAAACATCCTGCATGAAAGTCTTAAACTTGGATTAACACCAAAATCTTGGACTGATTATCTTCACCTGACCGTTGGAGGGACTTTGTCGAATGCCGGAATCAGTGGTCAAGCATTCAAACATGGACCACAGATCAATAATGTTTACCAACTTGAGGTTGTCACTGGTATGTTCGTGCACAACAATCTTACTAGTATCAGGTAGTCATTATAAAGTAGTCGAGCGGGGAGAGTTTAATCTTCCCATTTCTTTCTGAGTTTAACTTCTATACAATGACAGCGTAAAAAAGTGAGATTAACAACCTGCAAAAAATAAGGCAAGTTACCTGCTACAAATACAAAAAAAGGGGCAGCCCGGTGCACTAAGCTCCCGCTATGCACGGGGTCCGGGGAAAGGCCGGACCACAAGGGTCTATTGTATGCAGCCTTACCCTGCATTTCTGCAAGAGGCTGTTTCCACGGCTCGAACCCATGACCTCCTGGTCACATGGCAGCAACTTTACCCGTTAAGCCAAGGGAACTTCACCTGCTACAAATACAATAGGCTAAAATACACATATAGTGCAAACATTCTTTACATTTTCAGTGTATATAAGTCAAATCCTGCCTCTATTATATTCCAACAGAGTACCAAATCAACAACTAGAAGTCAGACTAATCAGTTAAAAAGTGTTTACATTGTGGACTTGGACTCAAGAAAGTCTACAGCATAAGGCAATTTTGTTACAACAAGTCATCACCTTTTTTTTTTAAATCTGAACTTTTGGATAATCAACTATAACTATTGGAAAATTTCACATCCATCCATTTTGTAAGTTGGATCGCCACGTATTATATTTCTTGAAATTATTAATAACACATTTTTTGCATAGGTAAAGGAGAGGTGATTACTTGTTCAGAGGAGCAGAATGCTGACCTGTTCTATGGTGTATTAGGAGGACTAGGCCAGTTTGGTATCATCACACGGGCTAGGATTGCTCTTGAACCAGCACCTAAAAAGGTAATTTTTCCAACTCCAAATATCAAATAAGTTAACATTAATTAGAATAAAGGTTAGCCCGGTGCACTAAGCTCACGCTATGCGCGGGATCCGGGGGAAAGGTCGGACCACAAGGGTCTATTGTACGCAGCCTTACCCTGCATTTCTGCAAGAGGCTATTTCCACGACTCGAACTCGTGACCTCCTAGTCATACGGCAACAACTTTACCAGTTACGCCAAGGCTCCCCTTCACATTAATTAGAATAAGATTTTAAAAAAGAAAAAGAAAACAAGTCCAGTAATTTCTATTAAAGTCCAATTATTTACAGGTAAAGTGGATCAGAGTGCTGTATTCAGATTTCTCCACATTTTCCTATGATCAAGAACACTTGATATCATCGGAGAATTCTTTCGACTATATAGAAGGATTTGTCATTATCAATAGAACAGGATTGTTAAACAACTGGAGGTCTACTTTCAATCCTAAAGATCCACTTCTAGCCAAAGAGTTCAGTTCTGAGGGAAAAGTTCTCTACTGCCTAGAAGTTGCCAAATACTTCAATCCAGAAGAGACAGCCAAAACTGATCAGGTAAGATATTTTTAGTCGTTTTAAGCTTCTAGCTTTTGACAAAATAGCAGCCCGGTGCACTAAGTTCCCGCTGTGCGTGGGGTCCGGGAAAGGACCGGACCACAAGGGTCTATTGTACGTAGTGTTACCCTACTTTTCTACAAGAGGCTATTTCCACGGCTCAAACTTCTAGCTTTTGACAACTTTGCAAAAATGTTCCCCTAAACATGTCCACATCTTGACTCTTGTTTTTCTTAACATTACAGAATGTTGATGCTCTTTTATCAAAGTTGAATTATATCCAATCGACGTTGTTCCAATCAGAAGTCTCGTACGTTGATTTTCTCGACAGAGTCCATGTATCCGAGATGAAACTCCAAGAGAAGGGGTTATGGGATGTTCCTCATCCATGGCTAAACCTTCTAATTCCAAAGACCAGGATTCATGACTTCGCACAAGAAGTTTTTGGGAAGATACTTACCGACACTAGCCACGGTCCTATACTCATCTACCCAGTCAACAAATCAAAGTACTGAAATCATCATCACTCAACTAATCTTCTTATTAAGGATATATGCATTTTCCTAACATGATCTATGATCGTTTTGTGTTGCAGGTGGAGAAAAGGAACATCACTAGTTACACCTGAAGAAGATGTTATGTATTTAATAGCATTCCTATCTTCTGCCATGCCATCTTCAACAGGAAAGGACGGCGTAGAATATATTCTAAAAAAGAATAAGAAGATACTGAACTTTTGCAGAAAAGCACATATTGGAATGAAACAGTATTTGCCACATTACACAACACAGGAAGACTGGAAAAGTCACTTTGGTCTCCAATGGGAAACATTTAATAGGAGGAAATCCACATATGACCCTTTGGCTATCCTAGCTCCTGGCCATAGAATTTTTAGAAGAGCATCAGGCGTTCAACAACAATGACTTCTTCCGAAAATATAAATAGCTATATAGAGTTATTTTACATAGATCTATGGTTATAATGCTCCACACATGTAACAATGTTGAGGCATTGTAGCATTCTTTTCGGAACGAACTATCTTTGTACATGAATGCTTGAAACTAGCAATGAATCTAATGTTTGTGCTTAGCAGAACTCATTAAAGATTCAGTAAGATTCGACCCACGATTGAAATTTTCATTTCATAAAAGAACTTTTAATATGGAATTTCTACTATGTTTCCTAGTACCATCTCAAACACAACAAGATACGTCAAATAGAGAAGTGCATAAAGGAGAAATAACAGATTGACAACTAAGCACATTAACGAAAAAGTGCACAAAGGAGAAATAACAGATTGACAACTAAGCACATTAACGAAAATGTCCATCGTGGTTGATCATTAATTTCATACACTAGGATAGAACTTATTGCTTGAACAAACTGTAAGACAAATACAACGTACGTTCAATCAACAGGACCAGAGCTGAGAGTCTAAGAGTGCTATTAAAACTGGAAAACACCTCGGAAGTCCACCTTAAGTTGCAGTGTGGATAGATTTACTTCTTTGCAGGTTCAGTCCAGCCAAGGCCCGGTCGCTTAATGCTTTCACGTAGTCCTTCATAGTCCCAAGCGTCACGAATAGAAGCCTCAAAGTCAGTGGTATCTGTTGCGATAGGAAGAACACTATTTAAATCGTCTCTTGCTCCTAGACCTCCGGCTCTTATAACGTCATCCATAGTGATATCTGCCTCCATGTTAACCTCGCCTTGAGAATTCACATGTCGTGGAGCTACATCGCCTGCGACATTCCTACCAACTTGGCCTTGATTCCCTTCAGATGTCACTTCCTTTGAAGCCTCATGCAGTTTTTGATTGGATTCAGTGCTTTCATTCTTTGTGTTATATTCTTTCTTAACTGTTGCAGTTAAATATGCATCATTTCAAGGGCAAGCCATCATTATTTGCAACATTTTGGAAGTGATTAAGAGCATAGGCAATCTATTATCATCTAATTAGACAATTGCGAAGTTTAGAACACCTCAATACACTGTGTCAGCAAGAAAAATCATGATAAGATGATATACAGAAAAAAGTGTACACTTCCCTCAGAAACTGTGCTAAAGCTTCTCTTTCCACGAAAAAGAACGATCCAATTTTTTATTGATCCTTTCTCTTTCCGGAAAAGGTAAAAGTTACTGCATTTACGATGAACTAAGTTCTTGATATCTTCAAGGTTGGCATCTAGAAATGTCGTTAAGCCTAATATCTGGTACTTATTTCTTTACTTATTGCATCTCCTCCTTATCCTTCTGAATTTCTGTCCATTGACCTTTCATCTTCTGTCAAGAAAAAATCGCCGTCTTCAGGCGCATGACAAATCAAGGATGTGAATTTCAGTTTTCTTATTTGGTTAAAGAGATCCAGTCAACAAAGAATTGGAGTTCACAAGTGTTTGAGAGAAGTTTATCAAATTTATCAAGCTTTAAATCTCCCAAAGGAAAGATTGTTCGGACAGTTTGTTGGGACAATACTTTCCAGAACTTAAAGTGAGTAACGAATTATCCAATAACTTAATGGTTAAATATTGAAATAGAGATAACATTTCCAACAACAGACCGAGCAAGAGCCCTCTTCACTGTCACAGAGTTGTGCCTCAACTCTGTTTTTTAACTAAGGAAAAAAATTAACTGAAAAAGAGAGTGAGACACGAGTATCTTATTTCTCTTTGGAGAGAGGGAAGTTATCAAAAACTGTTTCTTTCCTTTCTGCGGGACATTATTTACTCTTGCTGAAGTGAACATTTGGCAATTTCTGAACCAAGTGGATACATCATTTCCTGCTTCACAAATAAGCAGTGGACATTTCGTAATCTTACGGTATACCATCATGATGCCGGCATGTTATGCAAGAGCCATTCACCCTTTATATTATGATGATTGACTTTATTCTCAGAACATGAGAAATACTAGCAAAAAGGTTATTGAAATGCCTTCCTCTGCTTTGATAATGTCACCTGCTCTAGAAGACTGCTATACTTTACTTTGAGTAAGATCCTACACCTAAAATTTCTTGCGCTCCATAAACAGTAATATCTATATACGCTTTAAGAAATGTTCAACTTGGTTTTACTATTTTGCCTATGCAATTTTTTGGGCTCAGACGCTATGTCACGTGCTTTCCACCAGAGGCGGAGGCGCGAAGCCAGGATTTGAAGTTACTGGGTTCAGGATTCTAGTCTTTTTATGTTACTGGGCTCTAAAGTAAGAATTTCTACATAATTCAGTGGATTTCTTAAGACAAATATAGGGTTTGCGCTAAAGCTACTAAGTTCGGCCGAACCCGTTACCGAAGCTCTAGCTCCACTCCTGCTTTCCACCTTATTATTATGTATTTAACTATTTTTATGATGAATATTATGTCTTTGAATAATTTGGTTAGATTTTCCAATGATATACCTTCACGAAAACCGTTAGTTCAACAACCTCTTGCAGAAACCAAAAGACAGATACAATTCTCTGATCTGTTTTGAAACTCAAAATAGCACAAACCTATGCATAAAATTAATTGCTTTCAGCAAAACAGATAGATTGTTACGAGACAAGGCATGCACGGTAACAAGTTGAAATACCTTGAGAAGTTCCAAGATTATTGTGGTCCATTCTGCCTTAAATTAACACAGAAAATAAGATTTCCACTAGCAAATTTTCACCAGTTTACAACCCCTCGAGAAAACCTTCAACAACCCTGTTACAGCAAAAGCATCTATTACAATCAAACGACAAGAAACCATGAACTCTCTCTACAAAATAAGACAAACTGTACTAAACAGACAAAGAAATGAGGAAGAGAAGAAGCAATATAATTCTCAATATTTTCCAGATCAAGACTGAAGTTGGAAAACCAAATGATTCTTGTTACTAAATACCATTACTCGAACCCGTGACCTATAAGCCATACGGATATAACTTTCCATTGCTCCAAGGCTCCCCCTCAAGACGTAACATGGAACCAAAAGTCTAAAATCTACGGATACCAATTCCAGTCGTTTTTTAAACAAGTCACCAAGACTGCTTACCTGAAGTTCCTAATCAAATAAATATGTCATTATCAATTTACTCTTGTCAAAAACTTCTCTATATTCCTGCTAACAAAATTCCCATCTTTTATACCCTTAAAGAAATTTGCTTTGCCAACTCTTTTTTCTTTCCTTTTTGTTTGGGGTGGTGTTCACACTAGCTTCGTGTATCTTGACTAGTTTACTGGGTGTGTTCTAGCTAGGACTCGAACGAGGTTTTTTCGTGTTGTTACTCTTATGCCTCAATCACTCAATCATCCCATCGAGGCCTTCAATCTTTACTTTGCTATCAACCCTCTCTACATTGGTAAACATACATCCAGCTAGAAAGAGTAACACATATAACTACATAATCAAACACTACATCAAGAAACATGATGTAAGAATCTTTCAAGATAAGTTCAAGCGTTCCAAAACACTAACGATCTCTCAATCCCACCCTCCCTCTGCCTAAAAAGTAAAGCATACACTTTCAACATACAACAAACAACTACGCCTTAATCCCAAATAAGTTGAGGTCAACTATATAAATCCTCAGTGATCATGTTCCACATTTAAATTCATCACAGTCCAACATTATACAAAACAAAATAAAAAGTACTTCAGTCAAACCTCTCTATAACAGCCTCATTTTTGTTCCGATATTTTTTTGTTGTTGTAATGAAGTGCTGTTATAAAGGATATATATTATAACAAAATAAAAAAATTGGTTTCGAAAAAAATTTAGATTTTATAGTAAAGGGTTGTTATATAGAGATGTTGTTATAGATAGCTCCGACTGTATAATTTTATGTATTTCCTGCTGTCATACGAATCTCCAATAGGGTTAAAAGACTCTCGGAAAGCATAGGACCTAAAGTAGATGTATTAACATGGCTAAAATATATTCCCAATTAGACAAGTCTTCAACATAAGCTAGCAATTTAGAAAAAATTAATCCAATCTCTCATGTAGCAAAAACTTAGCTAGAATCATCACAAGAAAACAAGTTATCCATTGAAAAATGCTCACAAAATAATCAACAAACAGGGGAAAAAAAAAATAACAACAACAACAACAACAACAAACACAGTGTAATCCCACAAATAGGGGTCTGGAAGAGTAGTGTGTACTTACGCAGCTTTACCCCTACTTTGGGCAGGTAGAGAAACTGTTTTCGGTAGACCCTCAGCTCCAAGCAAGCATGCAAATCACAACAGTATAGAGAGGAAATATACTAGTGTAAAAGTCAGGGAAACAGTAAAAACAACAAGGAAGTAGAACAACCAAAACACAAGCAATCAACGAACGGTAAAAAGAAACAAGTTTAAGAAGAAAACCATGGTCGGCTATGTTAATGCACCTATTGATTTTTATAACACAACTCAACTGTATGTTATAAATAGATTGAAAGGGATTAAAAGACTGACCAAGATGAAGCAGAAGCAAAAGGGTATCTCCAAATTCCAATATCAACTATTCTGCTATTCTGTGGCACTATGTTATGGAATTCTTGAGCACTGTGTTTTTTTTTTTATTTATTTTAATTATGCTAGAGTTGAGTTATTGAGTTGAGAGTACAAAAAAATACGTGTAGTAAAGGAAGAGAGAACACGTAAATTTGTCTTTATGTAATGGCCTGCTAACTTTATGAATTGGATTCTGTTTGCCCCAAAGGCCAATCTTGATTTGTGCACATTGTATTGGTCCAAGTTAGGTGATTTATCAATCCCAACAGTTTTTTTTTTTAATTACTTTTTGCTCTTTTCGGAAATTTTTTGTCAACAAAAAAAACTTTTAATACTATTTTATATAAAATATTAATTGATCACGCCCAACTGTAAGTACTAAAAAGGATAAGTGGTCGCTGCAAATATAATTCGGTCTATAAGTCCGGAGTCGAATCCCATAGAGAACTAAGGCTTAGCTATATCTGTTTAATATCACTAAGAAGACAAGTTTGAATAATTTTTTAAATTATAAAAATTGTGATTTATATTTCTAACTAATTAACTAGCAAATACTACAAAATGGTAAAATTTTCAACTAACGAGACAAAAGGTTGGAGACTAAATTAAGGAGGTCTAGAGTTATGATTTCCCCAATTGTCGGATTCCTTCTAGCTATGTTCCCTACAATTTTGCCAATGTATTCTCTACTGATCGTGAGCACTTTTGGTGTCGTAATTCTCTCTCGAGCAACTACAACAATTTACTAGACATACTCTCTCGAACTACGCTAGTTGGCTTTATCTAACCGCTCATTATGACCACGTCAAGGCTTTGTTATTTCTAAACCTGCCTTTAAACCCGCTGTATTGATTTCTCACATACATTAGGAGTGACGTTGTTCAACAACCACCTAAATATGTATCATTTCTCAAGCAACACATAATAAATAGGCACAGTCAATCGATGGTCATTCAATCAACAACAATAAACACGTAATTGAACAAGTAGAGAAATCCAACGGCTCAATTATATAAAAACATAACAGGTATTTATCCTACAAAAGGTTCCATCAAAACTCTAGAAAACGAATTAGCTATTCATAATAGTATGCAAAAACACAATACTAGAATTCATAACCAATAATGGAAATAGGAAGAAGGAAGTGAAAAACTCGTAGAAGAATTCTCCGCCTTGCTCCCAGTGTGTTCTTGACTCCTTAGGTCGAACCCCCGGTCTCCTTAGCTTCAAAATACCGTTTTTCCATGTATATATACCAAGTAGGGTCGGGCCCAAACAATTATACCTTCTCCTACGCGAAAAAGGACAAGTTTCCAGGCATGGACGTCCGCGGTCGCGGTACGGGCGCGGTACGGGCGCGGTACTTTGCAAGTCTACCATTTCAGTCCGCGTCACATCGCGGTCGCGGTTTCGACCGCATTTTTCACCTTGTTCCGTTCGGAATTTAGAAAAACGTAAAACAAGAAAGTTGTAGCCCTTTGAGTTCGATTTCCAACCATATATTGTGAAGTCCAAATGGAGTTCTGAGCGAAAAGTTATGTGCATTTTACTAAACAGTGCGCAATATGCCTACTCGTTTCTTCGTTTTGTTGCTCTATCATCCGTGATCCCCGAATACAATCCCGGCTTAATTCCTTGGGCTTTTACTCAGACTTCAAAGCTCCAAATCACTCGAACTCATTCCATAACATCTACATAGCTCGGAATCACTCCTACAAGGCATAAAACACACAATTAGTGCAAAACACTAACGATTAAAACGCAAACTCAACTAAAGTGCAGTAAATTTGAGTGTAATAAGTGACTATAATACATAATTATAGTCTATCATCAACACCCCACACTTAAACCATTGCTCGTCCTCGTGCAATCAAACTACACTTTATATAGACACGACCTTTTTAAACACTTCTCCTAACTCATCGCACCAAGAATATTTAAAATAGACTAAGCACAAAAGTGTAACATCTTCACCTCAAGATTTGACTCACAAGTACCACGCATTATTCACAATTCACCTACTTACTCTAACATAGAGGTCACTGACATTACCTTTCCTTCATGAATCAAGTGCCCTCACACAACAAAAGAGAGTAGTTCCACACAATAAAATTTAAGAACACTTAGGAACTCAAGATAGAAAGAATTCACTCACTCTCAAAAATAACATTCATATGCCACAAAAGATGCACCATAAGCTTGCCCGTAGTGTACTACTCCACTAATCGAGCTCATTCAATCTAGGATCAATTAGGACTTTATTTGGTTGTAATGTAGGCTACGGGACGGGTATGATACATTTAGATATAAGAGTGACTACACCTCCCTAAGCACTTTAATACATATACTTTAACATTCAAACCCCATACTTATGTCAAACCAAACTCCACCTTCACATCAATATATATTACCCATTCTTCTTTAAGCACACTTACATCAAAAGCC
Source organism: Nicotiana attenuata (assembly GCF_001879085.1). Classification (NCBI taxonomy): domain Eukaryota; kingdom Viridiplantae; phylum Streptophyta; class Magnoliopsida; order Solanales; family Solanaceae; genus Nicotiana; species Nicotiana attenuata. The sequence continues at coordinate 136,696 of NW_017671333.1, forward strand.
GTCACTTATCAAGGAATTTTTTTTTCACAACAATAGAACTATTTTTTTTCTTTTTTTCTTTTTTTTTTCCAATTCAAGTGGCTCTTACTTTTTTCAAAACAGTGCACCTTTCTCCTTATTTCATTAGTTCCACTCAAAAGCAAAACCACCCCCCCCCCCCCCATTTTAACTTTTACACAGTTCATAATAATTTAAGTGCTCATGAGAGGTTAAAAGGTTCAAATAGATGATTAATTCAAACAAATGGGTAAGGTTTGTAATGTGGTTGCCAAAGAAACAAGATTACATGCTCAAAGGGGTTAATTACGATACATAACAATTAGGTGGGTAAAATATACATATCTGGCTCAACAAAGAAACGCCTATATCACTTCCAAGACTGAACAAAACTACTATTTCGCTTTGCAAACACACAGGGCAAGTTCTAGGCATCAAATGCAATGCACAGAATATAACAAATCCTTACACACACATGGCACATAACTCACTCAGGATTGGTTTCATCAAGACACTCTAGTCAAAGCAGTTAAGCAAATTTAAGATCATAAAATTTAAGGTACTTATACAAGAGTCAAAAACTGAGCATAAGCGTCACAACCAAAGTACTCACTATTCTCAAGGCATAACAAAGTCAAGAGATATTGCTTCAATTCAAAACACAACACAATGGCTCCTACTCCCAAAAAAGAACTAACTACACCCGGTTCAAACAAAACCCTTGGAAAAGAACCGCGACACAAAGAAAAATCAAGGGGGAATTATTACACTACCTACAAAGAAAATCTTTTTATTTTATTTTTTCTTTAGACTTAAATCCCTCAAGAAAATTGTCTAATAGATCCATCGTCGGGAAAAGTCCAATCTTTTCTATTTTAAAAAAAAAGTATTCAATTAAACTAACACCACTAAAATAGCATAGAAAGTCACCCAGACAACCTCCTCACCCCACACTTAAAATTGTGCATTGTCCTCAATGCACACCATAACTAATAAAAGGGTAAAAGAGACTCCCTGGTAGGCCAAAGGCCGAAGCACTAACAGCTCATGGGGTACTCAGACTTCTCCCAAGCTTGGTCCTTCGTGCGGGTACCTCACACTTAGTTCCAACCATTTGGTTTGCTGTTGCATCCTTCCAATACCTTTGCTTTCCATGCTCCTAGAAAATAAAAAATTGACACAACAAAAATAATACAATTAAAAAAAAGGCAATAAAACTGGGTTGCCTCCCAACAAGCGCTTGATTTAACGTCGGAGCACGACGCGAATCACTTTTTGCCTCCACCTCGAGCTTATAAATTGAACCCCCAATTTGGCATCAAGTTTTCGGCTATGCTCCAGTGGTGGAGGAACAAATCTAATTGGCCCAAGCAACCATTGTACTATTCTACACTTCTTGACTTTTAGATGAGGTATGTAGTCCTGTCTTTCTGGCAAGAAAAATTTCTAGAATGTAGGCACCTTGTTCCTCATTCCTTAACTTCTCAATCGGCTCGGATGACTCTATTTCCATATCGTCATCCAAGCACAAAGTAGAAAAATGTTTGGAGTGTGGACCAATGCGCTCAAACACTTGAACTTCAGGACTTTTAACATCCTCAACATCAATGATACTAGAGTCAACAAAATTTATATCCTCAAAGTCCTTGGCTGGCTCTAGTCTCACTTCTTCAACATTGACATCCTCAAATTGTAGTTGGCTAGGTTGTTAATTTTCTACTCTGACTTCCCAATTAACACCTCAAATTCATGCTCTTCTTGGCTACTATCCTCAATATTGGCTTGTTGAGCATTAAAAGCTCCAACCACTTGACTCAATTGAGCCTCCAATTTGCAAATAGTTGCCTATTGTCTTTCTATCTGCAATTGTTTCTCATTATTTTGTGTCACGACCCAGATTTCCCACCCTTGGGAGTCGTGATGGCACCTACTAATGTGAGCTAGGCAAGCCAATTCTTTAAAACTAATTACTTTATTATCCATTTATTCCTTTTATCAAACACAAAGCGATAACGTATAAACAGCGGAAAGTTAAATTAAGTGGAAGAAAATAAAGGAATATCTGGAATCTATGTCTATTACAATTACTCAAGGCTTAACCACCCAAAACCTGGTGTCACAGTATCACAGGCAGGCTAAGATTCACTACACACAAAGTCTGAAGAAATAACAGTACACTGTTTCTGAAATAAGGAAAATGAAACAAGGAATAGAAGATAGAGGAGATGCCAGGGCCTGCGGACGCCTGCAGGTCTGCCTTGGATCTCCGCGTGGACTGAAGGTAGCCACCTGATCTACTGTCCGAAATCTACAGCACTGGGATTTTCACAAAAGACAACCGACCCCACGTGCTGGTAAGTGTCTAGCCTAACCTCGGCGAAGTAGTGATGAGCTAGGACCAGACTACCACATAACCTGTGTAGTTCAAATATATACAGTGGAAAAGAAATACAGAAGTAAACAAGTAAAGATGGGAGGGAAAAACATGCTTCGGGGAATAACAGGTAAAAACAGAATATTAATAGAATTATAAAGGGATCAAAATCCAACCACTAACAAGAATAAGGAAACAAATGCATATTTCACTTTCTTTTCACATCTTGTTGCAGGCGTGCAACCCGATCCCATTTCATGTATCTTGTGGCAGGCGTGCCACCCGCTCCCATTTCATCTATCTTGTGGTAGGCGTACCACCCTCTCCCATTTCATCATATCTTGTGGTAGGCGTACCACCCGCTCCCATTTTATTATATCTTGTGGTAGGCGTACCACCCACTCCCATTTCATTATATCTTGTGGTAGGCGTACCACCCGCTCCCATTTCATTATATCTTGTGGTAGGCGTACCACCCGCTCCCATTTCTTTATTTTTGTGGTAAGCGTACCACCCGCTCCCATTTACAAGCCAACAATAATCACAAGGAATCCCGGCAAGGGAACAATAACATCAAACAAACATCCCGGCAAAGGAACAATGATATCTCAACAATATCCCGGTAAGGGAACAATAATATCTCAACAATATCCCGGCAAGGGAACAATAATATCAAACAAATATCTCGGCAAGGGAACAATGACGATAATAACATGTGAGGCACAATAAACCACAACGGAGTCATAACAATTTATAACACAAGACTCACGGGCATGCTTGACACCGACGTATAGATACTCGTCACCATGCCTATACGTCGCACTCCACAATTAACACGTAGCAAATAGACACAATTCCTAATCCTCAAGCTAAGGTTAGACCAAACACTTACCTCGATGCCACGAACACAATTCACGATTCAATTATAGTTTTATCCCTTGATTCCACCACCAATTCGCTCGTATCTAGTCACAAGTTACTTAATTACATCAATAAACGCTAAATGAATCAACCCCAATGCATGAAAATGAGTTTTTCAAAGTTTTACCCAAAAAGTCAAAAATCGCCCCCGAGCCCACATGGTCAAAACCCGAGGTTCGAACCAAAACCCGATCACCCATTCCCCCCACGAACTCAAATATATAATTTGTTTTGAAATCGGACCTCAAATCGAGGTCCAAATCCCCAATTTTTGAAAAACCTAGGTTCTACCCAAAACACCCAATATCCCCCATGAAAATCATTGATTTGAAGTTGAAATCATGTTAAAAGATGTTAAGAATTGAAGGAAGTTAGTTAAAAATGACTTACAATTAATTTGGAGAAGAAGAAATCCTTGAAAAATCGCCTAAGTGTGTTTATGTTTTGAGAGAATGTGAAAAATGGGTATAAAATCGTCTAAGTATAAAAGTTACAGGTCTCAGATGTGGGAATTGCGAACAGGGGTTCGCAATTGCGAACCCCGACCTCTGCTAAGCTGGGAAATGCGAAACAGGGCTCGTATTTGCGAACCCTTCAGGAAAATAGGACCTTCGCATTTGCGAACAACATGTCGCATTTGCGACTTGGGAATTGCGAAGAAAGGGTCGCATTTGCGACCCAAGGCTGAACAGGGAAGTTTCGCATTTGCGAAAGGAAGCTCGCATTTGCGAGCAAGGCAGGCCTGGGCTGTTTTCGCAATTGCGATCCAGCCTTCGCATTTGCGAGCCAGGCTTCGCAAATGCTTGCGAAGCCTGCATGCCTGGGCACACCAACTAAAATCCTGCAATTTTCTAAGTCTAAAAATCCACCCCGTGGCCTATCCAAAACTCACCCGAGCCCTCAGGGCTCCAAACCAAAAATGCACACAACCTCAAAAACATCCTACGGACTTATTCGTGCACTCAAATCACCAAAATAACATCATGAACATCGAATTAAACCTCAAGATCAATAAAATTTCTCAAAACTTCCTTAAACATCAATTTTTGTATTTAGGGTCCGAATCACGTCAAACGGATTTCGTTTCTCACCAAACTTCACAAAATTATCTTAAATCATATATAAGACCTGTACCGGGCGCCGGAACCAAAATACGGGCCCGATACCAACATGTTCTAATCAAAATTCATTTCCAAACCTTATAAACAAATTTCAGAAAACAATTTTCTTTAAGAATTTATTTCTCGGGCTTGGGACCTCGGAATTCGATTCCGGGCATACGCCCAAGTCCCATATTTTCCTACGGACCCTCCGGGACCGTCAAATCACGGGTCCGGGTCCGTTTACCCAAAATTTTGACCGAAGTCAAATTAATTCATTTTATAGTCAAAATTTATTATTTTTCATAGATTTTCTTATATAGGCTCAGAACGCATAATTCATTTTAAAAACAAGTGATGACCCTTTTGGGTCATCACATTTTGTTCCAGAAGGCACTTTAACATATCTTTGATCTCCTTCAGGTCTGCATCCCCAGGTTCTTTGTTCCTGTTAACTTCACAAGAAAAGCTAGAACCATCATAGTAAGGGGTTGGGGGGAGATAAGAAATATAAGCACAACCATAAAAGTGATCATTTTTACCACCACACACATTCCACAAATAAGATTGAGTTGGTGCACATAACTCGCTCTTAGGAACGTTTTGAAACTTTTGCCATGGGTGGTTTCCTTCACAATATGTATGGAGATCAATAGTAGAATTATCTACACCTAAATTTCCATAATTACAAGATGTCATGTTCCTCAAATCAATAGTTATAAAAAAATACAAAAAAAAATTTCAAACTTGAACCCTAGCAGTATATACAGCTACAAATACACCGTTAGTTCCCCGGCAACGGCGCCAAAATTTGATCACGCCCAACTCTAGTCCTAAAAAGGATAAGCGGTCGCCGCAAATATAATCCGATCTATAAGTCCGGAGTCGAATCCCACAGAGAACTAAGGCTTAGCTATATCTGTTTAATATCACTAAGAAGACAAGTTTGGACAATTTTTTAAAATCGGAAAAGGGCCTACACTATCCTTATCGTTTGCTAAATGGTTTAAAAATACCCTCCGTCCATCTATCCGTCCAAAAAAGCACACAACGTTAATTCTATTATTAAAATTACCCCTACGTTTAATGGAAGAACCTGTGGGCCTTCAGTTTAATGACATGGTAATTTTTTACTGGACCACGTGGCAGTTTCGGGCCAAAATAACTTATTTCGAACCACTTACCTGATCCGACCCTAAGTTTGTTACATGGGTCATAAAGCTACATTAACCCTGCCGATTTTTCATTCTTCTACTACCAATTAGGATCTTGGACATCTGAAAAGCTCATATGAGCTTCTGCCCCAAAATTTCCTTTTCCTTTAAAGCTTGATTTTGTGTGTAGACATTGTGCCTTTATTAAATTACTTTACAGATGAATTAAATCACTCACCGAAAAATTCAAAACACTAGCCGGAAAAGCAAATAATTTTGTTAAAGTTATCGGAGAAATTAAAATGGCACCATCGATGAATAGTCTAATTCTATCACTGAAGGTTGTGCTAATATCAATTGGGTCAGTTTCCTTAGCAACGGTATTAAAAGCTTCAATTCTACGGGTTTTTAAGGAATTCCCAATCATTTGGAGTGCCGTTATAGCTTGGCTTAAACCTATGTTTCTCTTTATTTTTATCAATGGTATAATCATCTTCATCGCTGCCATTTCTTGTTCCTCGAACCATAAGGAGCCCAACTAATCGAGCGATTGATTTCAATTGTTGATTACTGCAAGAACACCTCCACAGTCAGATTTGATAGCGATTATGCAGTCGGAGCTTCACTCAGTCAAAAGTGAAAGTAAAGGAAGTGTTTGAGGCAGCCGCACCTGTGCAGGTGAACAAGCTTTTTACCCAGGTGTTTGAGGTTAGAATGGCTCTAGAGCTGTAAATGTGAATCCAACGAAAGATGAGCCTGTTGACAGTGATGCGATTATAATTTCAAAATCTGTTGTGGCTCCATTGCAGGAAGCTGAAACTGAAATTTACTAGTGTAAATTTGGTCCAATTCTGTTCTGTAATTTGTCCAAACATGGGGTATGATTGGAGAAGAAGAAAGGGGGAGGTCAGATTAATGGGAATGAGTGTGATAGATTCCACCCATTTTTGTAAATGGGTCGGATAAGGTAAATGGGTTGAAATAATATTCATTTTTTTTCGGTCAAAGATTGCCACGTAGCCCAATTAAAAATCGTCACGTCATTAAATTGAAGGCCCACAGGTTCTTCCGTTAAATGTGGGGGTAATTTTAATAATAGAATTAACGTCCTGTGCTTTTTTGGACGGATAGATGGACAGAGGGTATTTATAAACCATTTAGCAAATGATAAGGATAGTTTTGGCCCTTTTCCGTTTTTAAATTATAAATATTGAGATTTATATTTCTAACTAATTAACTAGCAAATACTACAAAATGGTAAAATTATCAACTAACGAGACAAAGGGTTGGAGACTAAATTAAGGAGGTCTAGAGTTATGCCCAATTGTCGGAATCCTTCTAGCTACGTTTCCTACAATTTTGCCAATGTATTCTCTACTGATCGTGAGCACTTTCGGTGCCGTAATTCTCTCTCGAGCTACTACAATAATTTACTAGACATATTCTCTTGAACTACGCTAGTTGGCTTTATCTAACTGCTCATTATGAGCACGCCAAGGCTTTGTTATTTCTAAACCTGCCTTTAAACTCGCTGTACTGATTTCTCACATATGTTAGGAGTGACGTTGTTCAACAACCACCCAGATATGTATCCTTTCTCAAGCAACACATAATAAACAAGCACAGTCAATTGATGGCCATTCAATCAACAACAATAAACACGTAGTTGAACAAGTAGAGAAATCCGACGGCTCAATTATATAAAAACATAACAAGTATTTATCCTACAAAAGGTTCCATCAAAACCCTAGAAAACGAATTAGCTATTCATAATAGTATGCAAAAACACAATACTAGAATTCATAACCAATAATAGAAATAGGAAGAAGGAAGTGAAAAACTCGTAGAAGAATTCTCCGCCTTGCTCCCAGTGTGTTCTTGACTCCTTAGGTCGAACCCCCGGTCTTCTTAGCCTCAAAATACTATTTTTTTCATGTATATATACCAAGTAGGGTCGGGCCCAAACAATTATACCTTCTCCTACACAAAAAAGGACAAGTTTTCAGGCCTGGACGTCCGCGACCGCGGTACGGGCGCGGTACTTTGCAAGTCTACTGTTTCAGTCCGCGTCAGGTCCGCGGTTGCAGTTACGGCCGCATTTTTCACCCTGTTACGTTTAGAATTTGGAAAAACGTAAAACATGAAAGTTGTAGCCTTTTGAGTTATCTTTCCAAATATATATTGTGGAGCCCAAATGGAGTTCTGAGCCAAATGTTATGTGCATTTTACTAGATAGTGCACAATATGCCTACTCGATTCTTCGTTTTGTTGCTCTATCATCCGTTGATCCCCGAATACGATCCCAGCTTAATTCCTTGGGCTTTTCTCAGCCTTCAAAGCTCCAAATCACTTGAATTCATTCCATAACATCTATATAGCTCGGAATCACTCCTACAAGGCATAAAACACATAATTAGTGCAAAACACTAACGATTAAAATGCAAACTCAACTAAAGTGCAGTAAATTTGAGTGTAATAAGCGACTAAAATACGTAATTATAGCCTATCATCATTAATCTATGATAAACTTAAATAAAGAAATACAATAAGTAAGGATTTATATAATAGATTCCAATTTATGGAGCCAGAGAATAGCTTATGGGTTTGGTCGAATGCGGTAGCTTTGATTCAAACATATATTTATCTTAAAGATTTTATTAAATGTATATAAATTATTAATTTAAAACCGTAACTTAAAACTATTAGAATCTCGAACACATAAGTTTCAAATTATGACTCCACCCCTGCTTATTTAGAGTCGAGACATAATCGTTGTTGTTATTATTATATTACTTTCTGAAATACAGGGTAACGTTGCGTACAATAAACCCTTATGGTCCTGCCCTTCCTCGGACCCCGCGCATAGCACGAGTTTAGTGCACCGGGCTGCCCTTTTTTTCTTGATTTGGTGTTCTCCTTCTTGTTTTTTGTTTTAATCGAAGTGGATATTTCTTTTATAAAATGGAGAATATAACTTAAGATATCAAGTTAATATTTCTTGCTGGACATGACCTTAGATAGGAAGGTTTGGAGGGCGAATATTAAGGTCGTTGGTTAGTAGGTAGTTAAGTGTTTTTTCCCCCGTTGAGGGTATTAGGATAGTTATTAGTTTCTTGCTTAGTTTGATAGTGGTACTTTTTTGTGTTCGTACTGTTTTTCTGCTCCGATTGTCTTGTACCTTTCCATTGTCTGATTATCGATACTGCCTTTTCCATCTATTTTTTTATTCTTAGGTTGTTGGCATTGTCTTCCTGGCGTATGTTGTTGTTACTGTTCCATTGCCTCTTTTTCATCTCCTTGTGCCGATGGTTTTTTGGAAATAACCTCTCTACCCCAGGGTAGGGGTAAGATCTGCGTACATACTATCCTCCTTAGACCCCACACGCGGGATTACATTGGGTGGTTGTTGTTGTACGAATAACTTTTTGCTATTTGCTTGGTGTAGAAATTGAAAAACTTATCATATCCATTAAAGCTATTTATATTAATCATGTAGTAATCTCGCGAATAAAAATGAACAAATATCATTTTTTGAAGAGCATATATCCAAGCACTAACATTTTGTGTTTTTAGAAAAATTTGATATTTATATTAGATTACTCGATGAACTAGTTAAATCTCCCGGACGAAAGACTTCTAGACCCTGATTTTTGGAATGACAGCAATCGACTTGTTTCTGTCTTACATCTTAACAATCAAAGTAGTAGGTGGGTATTCAAATATGGGGGGAGGCACCTTGTTGTCATGAAAATGGTAGTTGTTATCATAGTAACTGCATGAATCAAAGTGGAGTTCAAGTGGATCATGACACAATCGTTAAAAATTTGAAGAAAATAAACCCTCAAATGATTACCAAAATATTGTTGCTTAACTGATGTTTGGCCAAAATGCTATATTTTTAGTACATTACTCACCTTCCATGTTGTTAGTTTAGTGATTAATTATGCGACGTTTGAGCTAAATTATATTGTTTTATGCTTAGGAGCATCGGAAGACAAAGATGAGTGAAGGTTGCTCTAAAAGAGAACGAAAATACAAGAAAATAGCACAAAAATACCAAGTACCCAAACCGTGCTATAGGCCAAGCATACACAGCTCTATAGCCAGCTTAACCTTGCTACATGCTAGGTATAGCCAGCTCCATAGCCAGGCTGACCACGCTATAAGTCTGGCCTCGCGAGGTCTATAGCACGGTGATAAAAAATGCCTAAATTAAAAGACTTCGACCCGGATTTGGACTTAAGGACCCCGAGCCCTAGCCTATAAATACTCCATAAACATATCTAAGGAGGCAAGAACACGCTAGGAGCAAAGGCGGAGAATTCTTCTACCAGTTTTTCACTTCATTCTTCCTATTTTCATTATTGGTTATGAATTTTAGTACAGTAGTTTTGCATACTATTATGAATAGCTAATTTGTTATCTTGGGTTTTGATGGAACCTTTGTAGGATAAATTCTTGTACGTTTTTATATAATTGAGCCGTTGGATTTCTCTACTTGTTCAACTACTGTTTATTATTGTTGATTGAATGAACATCAATTGGCTGTGCTATTTAATGTGTACTGCTCGAGAGGGTGTACGTATTTAGGTAGCTGTTGAAAAACATCACTCCTAACGTATGTGAGAGATTAATATGAAGAGTTTAAAGGTGGGATTCGGTATACGAAACCTTGGTCGATCTTGGTGAGCGGTGAATTATTGCCAGCTAGTGTAGTTCAGAAGAATATGTATAGTAGGTAGTTGCTCGGAAGAGAATTACGACACCCGAAGTACTCACGATCGGTAGAGAATACTTAGGCGAAATTATAGAAAGAGTAGCGCGAAGGATTCCAACAATCGGGGAAATCATAACTCTAGACCTCCTTAATCTTGTCTCCAACCCTTAGTCTTGTTAGTTGATAATTTTACCGTTTTTAGTATTTGTTAATTAATTAGGTTAAAATAAAAATGACAATCTTTTTAATTAGGAAATTATTTGAACTTGTATCTCTTAGGAATACTGAATAGTTGTAGCTAAGCCTTAGTTCTTTGTGGGATTTGACTCCAGACTTTTAGACCGGATTATATTTGCAGCGACCCCTTATCCTTTTTAGGACTAGAGTTGGGCGTGATCAAATTTTGGCGCCGTTGACGAGGAACTAACGGTGTAGTTGCAGTTGTACATATTGCTAGGTTTCAAGTTTAAACTTTTATTTTGTTCTTTTTTTAGTATTTGATTTTTTTTAATTTTAGTTTTAATTGTTCAATTGAGAAACATGGCATCTTGGAATTATGGGAGTTTCGATGTTGGTAATTCTAGTGTTGATCTTCCTTGTGCTTATTGTGGAGGAAATCACTCGTGGCAAAATTGTCAAAATATTTCCAAGAGCGAGTAATTTGCACCAACTCATTCTTATATATGGAATGTATGTGATGTTTGTGGTTGTCAAGATGATCACTTTTATGGTTGTGGTTGTATTTCTTATCCTCCCCCAATCCCTTATTATGATGGTTCCACATTTTCTTGTGAAGTTAATAGGAACAAAAAACTTGGGGGAAACTGACCTTAAAGAGATCAAAGATATATTAAAGTGCCTAATGGAACGAAATAATGAGAAACAACTACAAATATAAAGGCAATGGATAGTCCATGTCATTGTAACTGAGTCTAGAACTTACTCGGCATGTGAGTTGAAGCGAAATCCTAGGCTTTGCTTGGTTTGAAAAATAATTTTTGGCTTTCTTTAATCTTTTTGAACTTAATGCCTACCACAAATAAAAATTTATCCCTAGTCAACCCTTTTGAGCCTATAGACTTTTATTCAGAAACCACATCACAAGCCTATACCCCTTTATTCTTAATTGTTATTGTTTTAATCCTTGTACCTCTTAAAGCACTTTAATTGTAAAATGAGCGCTAGAAGAAGTAAGGAGAGAACTTGGGTGGCGTTTGAGTAGAACCCCTGAAAGAGTAAAGGTACACGTGTTTTGTAAAAGAATACACTACTACAAAAAAATTGTAAAGAAGAGAAAAATTGCAAAGAAAAAAAATACATAGTTGAGAAAAAAAAAGAGAAAAAAATATGTAGATAAAAAAATTGATATATTGTACTTTCTAGTAGGTATGAATTAAAGTAGTGCTGAAGGAAAAAGGGAGGGGGGGGGGAGCATTTGGGATGATATTGTTTGTGAAATTGAAGTTGGGATAGGAGAATTTGTGCTTAAAGAAGTACGTGATGTGTTAAAGTGCTTAAGAGGGTAAGCCACTATTCCAAAAATATATCCTACCCGTCTTGTAGCCCACGTTACAATCATGGAAAAGCCCTGCTTGATTTTAGATCAAGCAAGCCTATATTAGTGGAGGTTTACATAATGGGTAACCTTATGGTACTTTGTGCATACATGTGACTTTTATGTGAGAGTGAGGAATTTCTTTGATTTATCTGAGTCCTTAAAATATATTTGAGCATTTGATTCGAGTATGTAGATTCGACTTACTCTTTTGTCTTGTTGTGAGGGAACATGATTTCGCGAGGGATATGAGACGTTATTAGATTTCTCTATGATATTAAGTGTTCAAGCAGTTAATGCATCGTGATATTGAATCAGTTTGTGAGGCTAGGATTGTTATAAGCATGTCGTCTTGTTGTTTTATCTTGTTGTTGAATAAATTTTTGAAGTATGGCATAGAGTAAAGGGAAGTGTGTGTTGAAGGCATATGCTAAAGTTTAATTGTTGTTATCAATCATAGTCATAGGTACGGTGTGCTTCGGATGTGCTAAAAGAAAATAGAGTGCTCAAGGTTAGTATGAATTGGTGGTTGACTCGAGGACGAGCAGTGTTTAAGTGTTGGGTAGTGATGTTTGGCCAAAATGTTATATTTTGAGTACATTACTCGTCTTACATACTGTTAGTTTAGTGATTAATCATGTGACGTTTGAGCTAAATTATGTTGTTTTATGTATAGGAGCATCGGAAGACAAAGATGAGTGAATGTTGCTAAAAAAGAGGACGAAAATGCAAGTAAAGAACACAAAAATACCAAGTACCCAAATCGTGCTATAGGCCAAGCATAGCCAGCTTGACCGCGCTACATGCCAGGCGTAGCCAGCTCCGCAGCCAGATTGACCGTGCTATAAGTCTAGCCTCGTGAGGTCTATAGCACGGTGATCAAAAGTGCATGAATTAAAAGATGACAGCTGGAGTACTCACGATTGGTAGAGAATACTTAGGCGAAATTATAGAAGGCGTAGCGGGAAGGATTCTGATAATTGGGGAAATCATAACTCTAGACCTCCTGTGACGACCCAGCCGGTCGTCTCATGAGTTACCGCTCAGTTTCCCCCATTTCTGCTTCTTTATGCCTTGTTTATTCGCGTTTAGAGGTATCGGGTTGGTCGGATTGGATTCGGATTGGTTTTGGTGAAGTTTGAGACACTTAGTCTCTTTTAGGAAGGCTTAAGTTGGAAAAGTCAACCGGATGTTGACTTATGTGTTAGAGGGCTTGGATGTGAGTTTCGATGGTTCGGTTAGCTTCGGGAGGTGATTTATGGCTTAGGAGTGTGATCGGAATGGGTTTTGGAGGTCCGGAGTAGATTTAGGCTTGAATTGGCGAAGTTGATATTTTGGTGATTTCCGGTGGGTAGGCGAGGTTTTGATGTAGGGGTCGGAATGGAATTCCGAGAGTTTCAATAGCTTTGTTATGTGATTTTGGATGTGTGTGCAAAATTTCAGGTTATTCGGATGTGGTTTGGTTGGGTTTTTGATCAAAAGCGTATTTCGGAAGATTTTAGAAACTTAGGCTTGAATCCGATATGTTTTAGGTGATTTGATGTTGTTTGAGGTGTTTTGATGATTGGAACAAGTCTGAATAAGGTATTAGGATGTGATGGTGCCTTTGGTTGAGGTCCCGGGGGCCTCGGGTGAGTTTCGGGTGGTCAATCGGATCATTTTGGAGTTTGGAAAATTGCAGAATATCTGCTCAGCTGTTGCAGAGAATTATCCCTTCGCGTTCGCGAGTGGAGCACCGCGTTCGCGTAGAAGGATTTGAGGAAGGCCAGAATTAAGCCTTCGCATTCGCAAGAGGGGTTTCGCGTTCGCGGAGGGGTTGGGTAGTTGGTCATCGCATTCACGAGATGGACCTCGCGATCGCGTAGAGGAATTGGGTCAGCTATGGTTTGAGGTCTAATGTTCATCGCGTTCGCGGAAGGGTGAGCGCGTTCGCGAAGAGTGGTCTGAGCAAGGCATTGCGTTCGCGTAGAGCAAAAGTTGGTAAACGTAAGTTTGTGCTTCGCGAACGCGAGGGTTTGACCGCGTTCGCGAAGAAGGAAAGTCAGACCTGGGCAGAATGTTTTTAAACTCGTCTTGTTCGCGAATGTGGGTCTATTTTCACCCATAGATGCTCGTTTTCTGAGATTTTTGAAGGAGATTGAAGAGGGATTCAAGGGGAATCGTTGGGAGGTAAGATTCTTGGACTAAAAACTCGATTATTATGTGAATTCCGCCTAGAAAATCATGAAAACTAAGCCAAAAATTGAAGAACTAGGGCTTGAGAAATTGGACTTTTGAATGGGGATTTGAAGGACCATTTGGGGTCGGATTTGAACACTTTTGATATGTATGAACTTGTGGGGAGATAAGGAATCTATTGATGTAAAAATTTCTGAGTTTCGAGAAGTGGGTCCGGGGCTCGGGTTTTGCTAATTTTGGGATTTGTGCCATTTATTGATTATTTTTGCTTGGGCTTTGTTCCCTTGGCATATTTTGACGTCCTCGCTCTGATTTTGGATAGTTTCGCGTGGAGGCCGATTCGAGGGGCAAAGGCGTCGCGAGCTAGAGATTTAGCCGGTTTGAGGTGAGTAATGATTGTAAATGATGTCCTGAGGGTTTGAAACCCTGGATTGCACATCGTAGTGCTATGTTGAGGTGAGACACATGCTTGTTGACGAGCGTGGGGTCGTACACTATTGGGGATTGTGACTTGGTCCGTCCCGGTTGATAATTTTACCGCGTATTTGACTGAAACTTAATTGCTATCACTATGATTTGGGCTGAATGCCATATTTGGGCTTCGTGCCAACTATTTGAACCCTTCGGGGCTTTTTATTGATATTTCCTCACTGTTTTGGCTTACTACTTGAACTCAGTCATGTTATTTTCCACTGTGTTACCACTCAGCCATTTTTACTCGATTTTGAGACTTAATGATATTTTAAATAATGTTCTGGGCTGAGAAACACTGTTTTACTATTGCCCGGGAGGCTTGTGAGTATTTTTGACTGAGTAAGGCCGAGGGCCTATGTTGTGAGGAGACACTGATACTGATTAGAGGTCGAGGGCCTGAGATATGTACGCCACGAGGTGGCTTGATTGATATGAGGCCGAAGGCCTAGTTTTGATGCCACGAGATGGCTTGTTATTGCGCTTGGGTCGTAAGGGGCCCCTCCAGGAGATTGCACACCCCCAGTGAGCGCGGGTACCTAGCGTGATGTGAGATTGAGCCCGAGGGGCTGTTATTGTTATGAGATGTTTCCCGAGGGGTGGATGTGGTGATACTGTGCCCGAGGGGCGAGCTTTTATTTATTTACCGTACCTTAATTGTCTGTCAATTACCTGTTTACTTGTTGAAAGAGGATTTTACCTGTCTTTTCACCGGTTTACTGTTTTTAAATGATTTTAGTACTTCATTATAGACTGCTTTGTGCCTTGCGTGTTTTCTTACTTTCAGTCATTATTTACATTTGTTACTCACTGAGTTGGAGTACTCACTTTACTCCCTGCACCCTGTGTGCAGATTCAGGCGTAGCTGGTCCAGCTCCCGAGTGCTGATTCATTCCAGCTTCAGGCGGATCTTCGAGGAGTCTTTAGGTAGTTGTTGGCGTTTCGCAACCTGGAGATCCTCTCTGTGAGCACGTGATTTTTGCCCTAAGCAATAATTCCCAAAATTTCAAACAAAACAATTTCTCTAGTATTTTTGTAAATTTTTGTGAATTTTGTGGCATTTTTTGGTAATTGTTGCATTTTTATTTGTGCATTTTAATCCATATGAAAATACAAAAAAATGCATTTTTGCATTTAGGATTTAATTTCATATTTTTGGTATTAATTTGTTTTAGAACAAAATGTTAAGAAAATAACAAAAGGGTCCATTTTGCATTTTTTTTGTATTAGTTTGCATTTCTCTTTAGGAATTAATTAGGAAATATAATTGTTAGAGTCAATTTATTTTTAGTTTTATTTTAGCATTTTATAAAATCAGAAAATAAATAAATACAAGAAAACAAAGAAAAATATAATAAGAAGGCTGCCCTGAATTGGGCCATTGTCAATAAATTCGGAGCCCAGGTATTAAATCAACCCCCCAGGCCCAAAATAAACCCCTGAAACCCGCCTGGTCCATACCCGTTCCCTAACCCGGTCCAGTCTTGAGACGCACGAAACGACGTCGTCTCCCCTGGTTTGATTCTCACCGGGTGTGAGATATGTAGGCAACCCTCATCGGGTCCAACCTCCCCTTTTCAAAAATAGCCAAAAATGCCAAATTTTTTAATTTCGTCATGAATAAGTCGGGTGCCGCCATTCTTGTTTAAACTAAGCCGAATGTCCCCAAAAGGGTGCCGGAAGGCTGTTTTTGCAAGAATAGCCACCCTGAGTCAGTTCAACGGTTAACAGACACAGCCTTAAAATCTTCTCCCCGAAGTGCTGAAAGGCCGTAACTGCAAAACCGGCCGTTTGTTTTAAAATTGAAAATTTGACCAAAAATAGTGTCATTTTTTTTTCCTTTTAGGTCAAAATAAGTGATTAAATCGCCTTAATAAATATGCAGGATGAGCACGATTCAAAATAAGGGGAACTTGCATATAGGCCCGAGGCGAGACCGAATGATGTCCCGCGGGCACCAGGGGCTTTAGTGTATTCGTAATTGTCTTTGAGTCTGCACTCCTTCTTCTACTAATAAAAAAAAAGAAGTTGTCTTCCGAGTCTGTATTTCCTTTTTTATGGAGTTAGGTTATTTGGGTTTGTATTCCTTTTTACCGGAGTCTGTATCTCCTTTTCGTTAAAAGACAGTCAGTGGATTGAGTCTGTTTTTTGTTTGAATTAGAATAGGGATGATGGAGTTTGTAGTTCTTAGAGTCTGTAAGTTGTTTTGAGTCTTTGTAATAAACAGAGTTGCTATCAATAAAATTGAAATTGCCAAAAATATCCTGCTTCTACTTTGCATTTACTTTGCAAGAACTACGCTCGGTCTGATTCACGCGGGGTCGTGATACGTAGGCAATCTCCATAGGATTCGACCATAACCAAAAGAAAAAAGAAAAAAAAAACGAGAAAAGAGAGGAAAAACCACAAAAGGCAAAAAGAAAAGAAAAGAGCGGAAAAACAAAACTCAAGAAAGGAAGGAAATAGGAACGAGAGAGGACAAAGGCAAGAGTAAAGAAAAAAAGAAGGAAAAAGAAGAAAGACAAAGGAAGAAAAGTTTGCAATTGGAAATAAGGAAAAGCCGGGATGACGCATGCGCCCGATCAAAAGCTGTTACCAATGTGTTAAATGCCCTAACGCTAACGTGATGGTTTCATTTTGCCATATCATTTCAGACAGGTGGTTGGTTTGTGGTTTTAAAAGTAACTTTTCCCTGCAACACAAAGGCAAAAGGCAATGGCAGATAACAACAGAACTGAGTTGCTTGATACCGATGTTCGACAACAGTTGGCGGAACGGGATAATGGGTTGGTTGAAGAGGTGCGGATGCTGAGACAACACATGACAAACATGTATCAAGCCTGGATGACTGGAAAGGCCCCACCCCCGCCACCACCAATTTTCCCGGACGCTACCCAAACTCCCAACACAATGTCGGATGATCCTCCATATTCTCCAGATACACCCGCTTATCACGCTCGCCCCAACTACCCTAGTAGCTCCATCGCTCATCCTTCAATCACTTCTCCCCAATATTGCCCTCCTGTCATATCCGTTACCCCAGTCAATAAACATCCACCCAACGCACGTAATGTCCGATTTCGCCCTTCAGAGGTTGCCCACAAGGTCCTAGATCCATACAAGAAGAGCTTCCAGGATGAGCAGATTCATGGTAGAAATGAAAGGGTTACGGGAAGAACAGGGCGAGAAGAGGTACCCAGGAAATTGACAAGCACAGAACTGTCCTTAAGGGACAAACGAAGAGTGGAAGGTCAGGGTAGCATGACTTGCAAAGGACCGATTGTGCCACATGACAACCGCCTGCCCGCAGGATTCAAAGTACCAAACTTTAACTTGTACGACGGGCGTGGAGATCCGGTAGCCCACCTGAGGATCTATTGCAACGAAATGAGGATTGTTGGAGAGAAAGATGACGTGATGATGGCATATTTCAGTAAAAGCTTAACTGGGGCAGCTTTGGTTTGGCATGGTCGTCAAAATGTCGATGGGTGGCTTACAATGGGTGACATGGCTCAAGATTTTGTCCGATACTTTCAACGCAAATAAAGTGTTACCCCAGACCGCACCTTGCTATCTAAGATGGAAAAGAGGCCGGAGGAAAGCTTTAATGAATTCGGGCTCAGATGGAGGGAGCAAGTTGCTCGAGTCAGTCTCCCGATCAACGAAGAAGAAATGGTTAAGCTTTTTCTACAGGCCCAGGGACCCACCTACTACAGTCATTTGATCCCGGCCTTGGGTAAGCCTTTCAATGATGTGTTAAAAATGAGGGAGCTAGTGGAAGAAGGAATCAAGTCAGGCAAAATCGTGAGTCGTTCGGAAGCCAGTTAGAACGTACCAGTAAGCTTGGTTGGAAGAAAGAGGAACAGAAAGGACGATCCGATAAGTCTTCCTGATCAACACTTCCGGCCTCGACATCGTCCCTGTGGTTATCCTTGTGCATTAGATGACCTTCTTCGATGCTACTTCTCTCCACAGAAATCCCAAAGTCGCACATCACACTCTCAGTACCCAGCTCCTCAAAATGCCCATCTACCCCCGCGAGCTTCCCAAAAACACCCCGGCTCAGGTTTCCGGCCCAATTCGGCATTTAAGAATGAGAGGTTACGAAAGAAGAAAGACTTCACTCCGTTGGGAGAATCACACGCCAGTCTGTTTCAGCGGTTAAGGACACTGGGCATGTTGAAGCCGATTCAGGCAAAAGTGCCGAACCCTCCTCCAAAGAAGTTCAATCCTTCTCAACAGTGCGCATACTGCTCAGGTGCCTTGGGGCACAACATAGAGAAATGTTGGAACCTGAAGAATGCAATTCAAAAGCTTATTGATGCAGGAGACATCGTCATGCAAAATCCAGATGCAACAAACACTGGCCAATATCCATCTCCTGTGCACAATGAGACGCATATGGTGGGTATGATTGGTCGTGAGAATGAGCCAGTAAAAGAAACCCAGAAGCAGTTTGCTCAGAACAACGTGATGAAGACTTGTGAAAATTCCAGCAATCTTGGTGTGAAATTCAGTGGCTAAGACGTCATGCTTGGTAATTGGAAAGACGCTCCATCTCTTGGAGTTTTGGTGGTTTATTTTGTTGTCATTTCTGTTGTCCGGGTTATTTCAGGGTTGTAATCCGGATATTGTCTTGTTACTCAAACCCTTCTATCCTTTCACTTTGTCTCGTTTGTCTCGTCGTAATAGCTTGTGTAGTGCTGTTTAGGTTTGTTCATGGGTTGTAACTCTAGTCTAGTTTGCCTGTTTCGTTGTTTAAAGCCTTTCACCGTCAGTCTAATGCAATTCTCTGTTTCCCGCCATTTCTAGTCATTTTATCTGGTTCCTTTCTCCTTTTGCAATTCCTTTCATGCTGGTTCCGGTGACATGACATGCATGCATAATTCTCAGCCTGGTTTTATAAGTCAGTTTGGTAATGAAGCAATAAAACAATGTTAAAGATGTAAGGACAGTCGAGGGATTTTGAAATCTCTTCAAACCCAAATCAAGTGAAACTGGGGGGCAGATAGAACATAAATACTGTTGAAATGCATCATGCCGCATCGGTTTGAAGCCAAGGCAAGAGTGCCCCAGGCCTACAGGGACCGTTCGTGGTACCAAGATTGTTGTCCAATGGTGCTAGGTAATTGACAAATACAAAAGGCAAATATGTGAATATGGTTAGTAATTCTGGTGCAATCAAAAGAGGTTGTGTGTTTTCCTCAGCTTGTTTAACTGCGCAGTTTGTACTTGGTATGTTTTGAAGATTGGAATGACGAAGGCATTTTTATTCTGCTATCCAAACACTTTTGTCCTTTGTTACCCCTTTGAGCCTCGACTATTTTCTTGCATACCCCTCTTTCGGAATCATTAATCAGACTCGCAAGTTCGAATGGGGAAGTAAATGGAGAAACAAGAGAAAAACAGTGGAAAAGAAAAAGAAAAAAAAAGAAAAGAAAGAAAACAAAAGAAGAGAAAAGAAAAGAAAAAGTAAAAAGAGAAAAGAGAAGAGAAGGAAAAGAAAAGAATGAAAAGAAAGGAAAAGAAAAGGCGGAAGAAAGATCGCAACAATCAAAGTAGTCGCCTGAAATACGTTTGACTTGATCCCGAAAGGGTACGTAGGCAGCCTCTCTCTGAGGTTCAGTCACACCAAAACAAAAAATCCAAAGTCCCCCAAGAAAGAAACTGGGGCAGAAGTTGTGGTTGCTGTGAGAAATCTGATTCCGAAAGTTGTAACTTTAAACCCATGATTGAATTGTTTTGAGCCTTTGATACCCCTCCTTTCTAACCCTATCCAAAAGCCCACATTACGGTCCAAAGAAAGCCTTCCGATCAGTCTTCAAGAAATGCCGAGGCAAGTGAGCAGAGGTGCATCATATCAGGGGCAACACTCCGGTCCAAACGAAGGAAATGAAGAATGAGAAAGTCTTGTTGATGAGAATCCTCACGGGTACCCCCAAGGTGATGAAAGCTGAGAGAGATCAAAATGAGAGAGTCTTATTGGTGAAAACCTTCACGGGCACCATAAGGCGACGGTGAGTTGAGAGAAAAATCAAAATGAGAGAGGCTTGATGGTGAAAACCCTTCGGGCACTACAAGTCGAATAAGGATTGTGAATCGGATCGGGCAAGCGGAGCATTGAAGCCCAGTTTCACGGCAAAAGGTACAACAAGAGCTGAACATCAGATTTGCTAAACAGAGTAGGCTGCAGGTGCATGTCAAGGTCGTTAGAGTCGGTATCCACATCTGATGGATTGCTATTCTGTAGGTTTCTTGTTAGGAATCGTCTCTCTCCATTACCCTTTACTCCAATCCTCCCACTTTGTTTTACTCCTTCGTCCTAGGTCGGTTGTTCGAAACAAGTGAGAAATGATATCAAAATCTGCCACCAAGCTTTCCAATTAAACAACACGGGACCTGGTGAGCACATAAAGGCGTCAAGCCAGGAGAAAACCGCAGGCACACTGAGTTGGCCACAATCAACATGCTTCGGGATTCGTGCAAAATACAAGGGTCTGATTTAGGAACCACGCAACAGATGGAGGGTGTTTTGGTGAACGGATCAGAGGTAGTCTCCGTGTCAAGGGTAGCAAAGAAAGTGGTTAGTCAATAAACAAGCAAGATCTTCGAGGGGGAATCAGTTATCGTGACTAGTGAAAGAACAATAAACTCAAGGCTAAAGCCAGTGGTCAAGAAAGAACATCATATACACAAAGCAGGGACAATAGACATGCTGCGGGATTCATATGAGACATGAGGATTGGGGAGATGACCGTTCATGCAATGCAACAAATGGAGGATGATGGGCCACCTTCGAAGTTCAAGGCCACAAACCAACCACCACATTTTAAACTCACAAGTTTTCGTTGTTTGAAACAGGAACAAAGCAGTGCAAGGAAGTTGGTTCAACAGTAAGGGAACAAGAAAGGAAAGAAAAGAAAAGGAACAAGAGGAGAACCGACAAAAGGGAAGTTTCTAAAATCATTGACCTTTGCCATTACTTTTCACAATGTTTCCTCCTAGGATAAAAGGCCTAGTCTGATGGAGTTTTATAGAGTCAAAATCTTAGTCTGATGAATCTTTCTCCTATGATAACAAGAGACCTAGTCTGATGAATCTTCTCATAGAGTCAAAATCTTAGTCTGATGAACCTTTCTCCTAAGATAACAAAAGTGGACCTAGTCTGATGAATTTTCTCCTAGGATCTAAATCTTAGTCTGACGAATTTTTCTCCTAAGATAACAAAAGTGGACCTAGTCTGATGAATCTTCTCCTAGAGTCAACATCTTAGTCTGACGAATTTTTCTCCTAAGATAACAAAAGTGGACCTAGTCTGATGAATCTTCTCCTAGAGTCAACATCTTAGTCTGATGAACCTTTCTCCTAAGATAACAAAATGAACCTAGTCTGATGAATTTTCTCCTAGGATCACATCTTAGTCTGATGAATCTTTCTCCTGAGATAGTAAACCTAGTCTGATGAACCTTCTCCTGGGATCTACATCTTAGTCTGATGAAACTTTCTCCTAAGATAACTAAATGGACCTAGTCTGATGAACTATCTCCTAGGATCTAAATCTTAGTTTGATGAATCTTTCTCCTAAGATAGGAAATCTTAGTCTGATGAATTGTTCTCCTAAGATTGAAGACCTAGTCTAGTGGGCTTTCTCCTAGGATCAAAATCTTAGTCTGAGGAATCTTTCTCCTAAGATAGAAGGCCTAGTCTGATGAATTTGCTAGTCAAATGTCCTTGGTTTTACTCACAGGATCGTGCATTCCAACCAAGTCTTTAGTTTTGCTGTCACCATCGCATCAATAGCTTAGGTAATAACTCACAAGTCTGCCCAGCTACCAAACTGGGGCAGAAATTTTCTTTGTTGTTTATTTTGTTACAGTTAGGAGCCCACCTGGAGAACAAGGGAATACTTTTCAAGTTTCAGCAGTCAGGCGCCCACCTAGAGAACAAGGGAAGTGCAATTCAATTTTAGCTTTTAATTTCTAATATTTGATAACATGTTGTACCCAGTTACCAAACTGGGGCAGAAATTTTCTTTGTTGTCTATTTTGTTGCAGTCAGGAGCCCACCTGGAGAACAAGGGAATACTTTTCAAGTTCAGCAGTCAGGAGCCCACCTGGAGAACAAGGGAATACTTTTCAAGTTTCAGCAGTCAGGCGCCTACCTGGAGAACAAGGGAATATTTCAAATTTCAGCAGTCAGGAGCCCACCTGGAGAACAAGGGAAGTACAATTCCAATTTTAATTTTTAATATTTGATAACATGCTGTACCCAGTTACCAAACTGGGGCAGAAAATTTTCTTTGTTGTTTATTTTGTTGCAGTCAGGAGCCCACCTGGAGAACAAGGGAATACATTTCAAGTTTCAGCAGTCAGGAGCCCACCTGGAGAACAAGGGAAGTACAATTCCAATTTTAGCTTTTAATATCTGATAACATGCTGCACCCAGTCACCAAACTGGGGCAGAAAATTTTCTTTGTTTGTTTTGTTGCAGTCAGGAGCCCACCTGGAGAACAAGGGAATGTTTTTCAAGTTGAGCAACCAGGAGCCCACCTGGAGAACAAGGGAACACATTTCAAGCTTCAGCAATCAGGAGCCCGCCTGGAGAACAGAGGCATACATTTCAAGTTTCAGCAATCAGGGGCCCGCCTGGAGAACAAAGGTATTACAATTCAAGTTTCAGTTTTCCAATTCTTGTTAATATCTGGTAATATGACGCCCAGTCACCAAACTGGGGCAAGAGATTTTCTTTGTTTTTGACTATTTTGTTGAAGTCAGGAGCCCGCCTGGAGAACAGAGGCACACATTTCAAGTTTCAGCAGTCAGGAGCCCGCCTGGAGAACAGAGGCATACACTTCAAGTTTCAGCAATCAGGAGCCCGCCTGAAGAACAGAGGAATACCGTTCAATACAGTAATCAGGAACCCGCTTGGAGAGCAGGGAATACTTTTCAAGCATCAGCAATCAGGAGCCCGCCTGGAGAATAGAGGCACATATTTCAAACTTCAGCAGTCAAGCATCCCCCGGAGGAATAGCAAAACATCTCTGATCACAATTCAAGGCAACAACGCGCGAATTCCATCGGAAGAATACAAGTTCAAGGCAACACAAGAGCAAGTTTGAAGACATAGACAGAACCTTTTTGTAATACGTAGATCATAGCTTAGGCTAGCTTCTTTTTATTTTTACACGGTGTAATAAGGAGGTCAGCAAGCACTAGCAGCAGTAGCAGCAACAGCAGTGAAATCACAGCTCCTGGTAGTCCCAGCTACCAAACCTTCCCGAACTACACTGACCTGATTCCTTTTTAGCCAAGGATATGTAGGCAACCTCCGAAGTAGGGTGCGGTCAAAACTTTTCAAAAAATGCTTCACACGGAATATTCAAACGGGCAAAAATTGCTCGTTTCCACTCACTTATCTTTGCACGAAAACTCTTCGTGTTTCCGGGCAAAGAGGGGCAGCTGTGAGCACGTGATTTTTGCCCTAAGTGAATTATTCCCAAAAATTCAAACAAAATAATTTTTCTTTCATTATTTTACAATTTTGTGAATTTTGTGTTATTTTTGTTAATTGTTTGCAGGTTATTTGTGCATTTTAATTCATACGAAAATATCAAAAAAAAAAAAATATATGCTTGTCATTTGCATTCAGGACCTAATTTCATATTTTAGGATTAATTAGTGGTTAATTTGTTTTTAGAACAAAATGTGAAGAAAATAACCAAAAATAGTCCACTTTCGCATTTTTTTAATCGTTAATTGTTGAATTTGTCACGAAATAGATTTTGAACAATTTAAGGAATTAATTAGCTTAATTTTGAAAATAAATTAGGTTTCATTTTAATTTTTGCATTTTTATAAAATTAGGAAAAACACAAATGAAATACAAAAAATAAATGAAAGAGATTAAAATAAAAGGAGAGGAAATTAAAGGAAATAGGGAGGTCTTCATGGATTGCCCGATTTTGGGCCAAAATTGAGCCCAAAGCCCCAAACCCACCTCAAACACACCCCAGGCCAGCCCTGAACGACCCAAACCCGGCCTGCCCCCCTTTAGTAAAAAAACGACGTCGTTTGGTTAGTTTTTGATCTTGACCGTCCATGGCTCACAATCCAACGGTCCAAATCGTTTGGCATATTAATAAAAGTGTCAAAAACCACCCAAACCCTAAAACAACTCTCTCACCCTCCTCGTACCCCCTTGTAACGCCGGCGTTACCACCACCGTCTCTCCGCCCTAAGCCGCCGGCCGAAAATCGTCTCTGCCGGCGGCGTTTGTCCAAATCACCTGAAAATTACACCACAGATTCCCCAAGTCTTCCTCTTTCCAAACCTCAAACCCCCATGGTTCAAATCCCTGTCAAAAACCCCAAATCGTTGAAACCCTAGGCGCCGCCACCGCCGCACACGGCGGCGCCGGCTCCAAACACTTCTAAATTTACACCACCAAACCTCCTCCATCTCCTCATCACCAATCCGTAAATAATCCTCCTCAAATCATGACCAAGCCCCTCGAATTTCAAATCCAAATTTTGGTCAAAAACCCTAATTCATCCCATTGGTTTCAGATAACACACCGGGGTTTCCTTTCTTCCCTCATGAGGAATTCGACGTCATTGGCCCTCGAACCTCATTGAAGTCAGTCAAATTGCGGATCTAGGGTTCATACGGTTCAAGCTTGTGTTGAGAATTTTCAAGGTCGAATGAGTTCTAGTTAATATTATAGGCCTATTTTTGACGAAATAGACATATAATATTAACTGGAAGTCAATTTCGAAAGGCATTCTTGTGGAGTCCGAAAATCAGTGAGTTTTATTTTTTTTTAATTTCTTTTTTTCTGTTTTTTTTGTTTGTTTGATTATTTGTGATGCAACTTGCTTTGCCTTTGCT
>NW_017671333.1:162749-168527 GCF_001879085.1 Nicotiana attenuata
AACTTGAGAAGCAAGTCAGTAAAGAGAGGACTAAGCTGAAAATAAAATAGGGACTAAGAGGAAAATGAAAATTGGGGGCTGACCCTCATCTTTGCCTATAAAAGGCAGCCTCTAGTGCCTTGAATAGAAGTTGGGAAAAAGCCCTAAAAATTACCCCCTCAAAGTAGTTTATATTTCCAGAATACGGAATTTGAATTTCAGATGAACACTAGATCTGAAATCTCCTTTCTTCTTAAAAAATCTCAAAAAAAAAAATCAAAAAAACTATAGAAAATCTAAAAAAAAACTGTTTCATTGACAGCCTTAGGTTAATTTCGAGTTTTGGTATTTGATTTACATCTTCTAGTTCAACATCAGGTGGTTGAAGTTTTAGGGATTTCCTTAATGTCGATTTGAGTCAATTTTGGATGTGATTGAGCTATTCTAGTGGAGTTCAAGTCAAGGCTGAGTTGTTCGAAGTTTATTCTGGTTTATTACTTGTTTAGTTCTTCTTAAATTAGCTGTTATTTGGTTGGAACGTCATTTTCTGGGTCAAAACTTCAGTTCCGAGTCACTGATTGATTGTTGGTTACTGCTGCTGGGTCATTGTCGCTGCTACTGACCTCTATCTCTTCAATTTTGATTCGAATTCCAGGTACATGTCTCGAACCTTAGTGGTGTAATACATGATGTTAAGAAGTTGGAATGGAACCTCGCGGATTCTTCACCTGCTGATCTTGTTTACTTTTCTGCATTTACCCATAGTATTAACTGTATAATTGAATTGTGTAAACAACTTTTGAACTGTATTAACTGAAACTCCACGGGCTGTACCGGACTGTGTGATTTGTTTGGACTGTGTGATTTATCTGCCTAGATCCTAATTCCAATACTTTAGCATAGTATATAGTGCAACAGGCTTATGTGGAAATGAATCGCTGTCAACTTTCGGATTTAGGGGATAATTTCAAGTACTGGAACTGACTTCATGAGTTAGTTATTAGTCACCTTAGATAATCATGGCATTTTATGTCTGTTTGTATTACTCCTTAGTTTAATAGCCTCACATGACTAATTGCTCCAAATCTATTTGATGTATGAAATTGAATTAGTATTTTTGGGTGAGCATTAGAGTGTGGGTAGAATTTGATAACAAATGTTCACGTTTGTCAATTTAGTCCATTAAGTTTGATATTTAATTTAGCTAGTGATGCTTTAGTTTGATCAACACATTCAGAATAATGCAGTGATCCGTTCAGTCATATACAAGCCCGAGTATAAAATTAAAATTAAAGCAGTCAGTATCGTCTAGATTTGAGTAGAACAAATTGAAGCAATTTCAGTGGCTTCTTGTGTAAATCGAAGTGAAGTTTGGTCTGCCTTGATGATTTGGGTTCAACAGCCCATTGTCAAAAGTGTAGGCTTCAGTGCCTTAACGAGCGGCCCAGGTTCAGTTCGTGCGCCCGTGTACGTTTGCGCCTAGGCCAAGGCTTGTGACGGGCCATTCTTTTGAGGTAGACCTGGACGCAATTTTCCTTCCGGTGTGCTTTAATCCAGCAATAAATTCATTAGGACTCTTTCATTGGAGACAAGTGAAATAGAAGATCGTAGTTACTTTAGGTTTGCCTTTTAAATAATAAAGTGAGATGAGCCTCGCCGATAAAATGCAAAATTACGGGGCCCTCGATAAATGCTTACACTAAAATACTTAGACTTCGGGATGAGCCGTTTTAGCGAATTTCACGGCTTTCCCCAAAGATAATAACACGTTAGCCTCTTTAAGCGCGTCTTTTAATAACATTACCTTCTTAAAAGTGGGTGCACATTTATGTGACCCAAATCCAAATCTCAACGAAGTCGAAATGTGTTAACAATCACGGGTGCACTGGTGCGACGTGGTTCGAGATGCATTTTCACGACGTTGCAATTCTTATTAAAAATAAAAATAATAAAAGCGGTTTACTAATAAAAGCACATGAGGTTGGACATGTTTTGAAATCAGATAAAATCAAATACAACAGTTGAGCGACCGTGCTAGAACCACGGAACCCGGGAATGCCTAACACCTTCTCCCGGGTTAACAGAATTCCTTACCCGGATTTCTGGTTCGCGGACTGTTAACAGAGTCATAATTTCCTCGGATCGGGATTCAACCGGTGACTTGGGACACCATTAACCTCCCAAGTGGCGACTCTGAATATTAATAATAAATCCCGTTCTGATTGTCCTTTAATTGGAAAAACTCCTTATGCCCTTGCGGATGTAAGAAAAAAGGAGGTGTGACACTCTCTGTCTATTTCTTTTACAGTCTTAGTTCAGTAATTCAAACTCTGTAGTTACCTTTGAGTATTGGGTACTGTTAGATGCTCGTGACTTGTGACACCCCGGTTAGGGCTGTGTTGGGTTATGTTTCCGCACTTTATTGACATTATTCGCTACTTAATACTACTAATTATGTTTTAGACTATTTTATGTTGTTTAACTGCTTAAAAAGGTAAATTGGATTTAGTTGGCTGGCCTTGTCTTCACGAGAGGCGCCATCACGATCTTGTTGGGATTTAGGATCGTGACAAGTTGGTATCAGAGCCTAGGTTACATAGGTCTCACGAGTCATGAGCAGGTTTAGTAGAGTCTCGCGGATCGGTACGGAGACGTCTGTATTTATCCTCGAGAGGCTGCAAAACCTTTAGGAAAAACTTCACATTCTTGAAATTCTTATCGTGCGAGTTTGTTGATCCGAATACTAAACTTCTGTTGTTCTATTCTCTCACAGATGGTGAGGACACGCGCTACCGGACAGGGTGGACGACCACCAGTACCACCAGCTATGGCCACCAGAGGCCGAGGACGCGATCGTGGTCGTGGTAGAGGTAGGGCAGCGGGGGAAGCACCTGCAGATCCACCACCTGAGCACAAGCCGGGGGAGGCAGTCAGACTCCCGCCGCCCGCACACCTGAGCAGGTCGTGCAGGGACTTCAGACGCTGGGGGCACATCCAGCCCAGTCGGTCGCAGCTGCTCAGGTCTATGTAGTTCCTGTCATGCTAGAGGATGAGCAGCGTAGGTTGGAGAGATTTGGGAGACTTCAGCCTCCGACCTTCAACGGAGCAGAGGGAGAGGATGCCCAGGGCTTTTTAGACAAGTGTCAGAGGATGCTTCGCACAGCTGGTATTCTAGAGACCAGCGGGGTCGCTTTCACCACCTATCAGTTTTCAGGACCTGCTTTTACTTGGTAGGAGGATTTTGAGAGGCGTAGGCCTGTTGGTGCAGCACCCCTATCCTGGCAACAGTTCTCCGTTCTCTTTCTGGAGAAGTATGTGCCGCAGTCTCGCAGAGATGAGCTGCGTAGACAGTTTGAGTGGTTGCGTCAGGGGGAGATGATCGTGTCACAGTATGAGTTGAGGTTCTCTGAGTTGGCTCGTCATGCCATCTAGTTGGTCCCGACAGATCGAGAGAGGATCAGGAGGTTTGTCGATGGTCTTACTTATCAACTCCGTATCCTTATGACCAGGGAGAGGGTGACTGGTGCTACATTCGAGGAGGTTGTGGATATTGCCAGGGAGATTGAGTCTGTCCGTCACCAGGAGCGAGAGGAGAGGGAGGCCAAGAGGCCTCGAGGATTTGGTAGCTACAGTGGTGGTCCTTCGAGGGGCCAGTTCCAGCATGGCAGAGGCCGATAGTACCGTCAGGGTCAGTCTGATCGCTCAGGTTATCGAGGAGCATCATCGGGTCATGGTTCCCACAGTTCACACCAGGGCCATTCTTCTCTTAGTGCCCTCCCAGCTCAGAGCTCTTCCCGTGCTCCATTTGTTCAGGGCTATTCTATGCCGAGTGCATCTGCTGGTCACTCCCGTGCGAGGGGCTCCCATCAGTCCCCTTCTCCAGCACCTAGGAGTTGCTATGAGTGTGGCGAGATGGGCCACATGTGGAGGTAGTGTCCCCGCCGTGTTGCTAGTTCATCCCAGCAGAGGGGTCAGTCATCAGCTTCAGCGCCAGTTGCTCCACCACCACCCGCCCAGCCAGCTAGGGGTGGGGATCAGTCAGCCAGGGGTCGCCCTAGAGGGGGAGGTCGATAAAGGTAGGTATTTGGAAGGGGACAGGAAGAGTTAGTAGCATAAGATAAAACTTGTAATCTGAATAAGTTTAGACAGAGAATAAATCACCTCTAAAATTTGCAAGTACTACTACTCTTACCAATCACAGAAGTATTTTGGAAGCACAATCACAGCTAAACCTGGGGTGCATAACGAAGAAAAATTAGAGACAAATGCAAGAACGGCGAATGATTTGTCTAGTGGGAGAAAAAGCTTCAATGTTTCTGAAATCAGCGATAAACGTAAGAAGCCAAGAACTAGTACATGATAGTAGGGAGAAGAAGAAGGAACCTTTCCAGCAGAATTGAAGTAGATGAAGACAACCTGATATAGATATGTGAACTGTTAAAACAGGCATCTAATGGAAATTCAAGAGGGCAGCCTCCAGCTGTATATAGTTAGAGGTTTCAGAACTTCAGCATAATGTGGGAGGTTCATCAAAATCGAATCATGGTTGGGTAAGAGCAAATCAGCAATAGTCATACAGGAGATTGATACAGATGCAGGGTGGTTGGAGACTCGGAGTACGTAGAGAAGAGTTTCATGTTTTTAGAAAAAGGTACAGCAAAGGGGAGAAACAAAAAGCAAGGCATCAAAAATCATATGCAACAGATGTCGCTATCTAGAGTTGGCCATGGGGGTGGAGGAGGCACACCTAGACCTAAACAGTATTATAGTACATGAAACTGAAATGGGGTAAGCTAAATAGATTTCTGGCGAGATGCTTAGTAGGTCATTCTAATGATACTTTTACAGTCCCCAAAATGACAGTCATTCAAAAGTGGTTCCAGAGAATGGAGAATGGACGGCTGGGACCAAAGTTTTGGAGATGGAGAATCAGTATCTTCTCTTTGAGTTCCCACCGAGGGTCGAAGCAGAGCGAATCAAATAGGGGAATGGTTCTTGAAAGGAAGAAAACTGGAACTCCAACGGTGGTCACCAATGATGGTACTATAATTTCCAAGGCTCACATGAAGTTTGCAGAACACCAGCGACTGGAAATATGATGGAAGAATCTTCGAAGGAAGTGCACAACGGAAAGTCAGAAAAGATGACATGTCAGGCCACCAAGTGTCAATAAAGCAGTCTATTTATTTTCAGAGGGAGAAAGGTCCTCCTTCATGCCGAATGAAACCCTCCTATTGCAATGGGACGATTCTGATTCTACCGGTAATAGATACTCTATGGTGAACGAGGCTTACAGGTGGATGAGGAGAAACATATTGATAGCTAACAAGCAGCTCGGAGATCGTTTTGAAAGGTTTGAGAATGAAGCATTTGACTATTCGTGAAGCTGGAGGCAAAAGGGCTTTGAGACAACAGCAGATTGGTGTAAGAACACTGAACAGAGATCATCGAAAGGGGAAGAACGAGGTTAAAAAGCTGGGATTCAAGACTAACTATGGGGAAAGTTCTGAGGAAGCAGGGATAGGAAGAACAAAACGAAGATTAAAATTATTTCATGGAACGTGCGGGGACTAAATAATCAAGATAAATGGAGACTACTGATCTACTTCATAAATGAAAGCAGGGGTGCTGTGCATACAGGAAACGAAGGTGGAAGTGGAAAAACTAATTAAGCAGATCTGGAGCTGTACATCGGCAGATTGGAGGGAATAAAACCGTCAGGTAGTAAAGGGGGTATCATTATTTTACGGGATGAAAGGCAATACCATGCGTGGAAATTCAAGAGGGCAGCCTCACACT
>NW_017671333.1:168564-194606 GCF_001879085.1 Nicotiana attenuata
TTGTGTGGTTTCTCGGTCTTCCCTATATGAGCGCATCAGAGAGCGCCAGTATGATGATCCACACTTGCTTGTCCTTAGGGACAGAGTTCAGCATGATGATGCCAGAGATGTGTCTATTGGAGATGATAGGGTATTGAGGATGCAGGGCCGGATTTGCGTGCCCAATGTAGATGGGCTTCGGGAGCTGATTTTGGAGGAGGCCCATAGCTCGCGGTATTCTATTCATCCAGGAGCCGCGAAGATGTATCAGGATCTGAGACGGCATTACTGGTGGCGGAGAATGAAGAAAGATATTGTGGGATTTGTAGCTCGGTGTCTCAATTGTCAGCAGGTGAAATATGAGCATCAGAGACCGGGTGGCTTGCTTCAGCGGATGGATGTTCCAGAGTAGAAGTGGGAGCGGATCACTATGGATTTTGTAGTTGGGCTTCCACGGACTTTGAGGAAGTTTGATGCTATTTGGGTGATTGTGGATAGGCTGACCAAGTCTGCGCACTTCATTCCTATCTGTACTACTTATTCTTCCGAGCGGTTAGCAGAGATATATATCCGGGAGATTGTTCGGTTGCATGGTGTCCCAGTTTCCATCATTTCAGATCGGGGCACTCAGTTTACTTCCCAGTTCTGGAAGTCGGTTCAGCGAGAGTTGGGTACTCAGGTACAGTTGAGCACAGCTTTTCACCCTCAGACGGACGGGCAGTCCGAGCGCACTATTCAGATATTGGAGGATATGCTACGCGCTTGTGTTATTGATTTCGGAGGGTCGTGGGATCAGTTTCTACCGCTTGCAGAGTTTGCTTATAACAACAACTACCAGTCGAGTATTCAAATGGCTCCATATGAGGCTTTGTACGGGAGGCGGTGTAGATCTCCAATTGGTTGGTTCGAGCCCGGTGAGGCTAGGCTATTGGGTACAGATTTGGTTCAGGATGCTTTAGATAAAGTGAAGGTGATTCAGGAGAGACTTCGTACAGCGCAGTCGAGGCAAAAGAGTTATGCTGACAGGAAGGTTCGAGATGTTTCTTTCATGGTCGGTGAGAAGGTTATGTTAAAGGTCTCGCCCACAAAAGGTGTTATGAGATTTGGAAAGAAAGGGAAGTTGAGTCCGCGGTTCATTGG
Organism: Nicotiana attenuata; assembly: GCF_001879085.1. NCBI lineage: Eukaryota > Viridiplantae > Streptophyta > Magnoliopsida > Solanales > Solanaceae > Nicotiana > Nicotiana attenuata. Next base: position 169,684 of record NW_017671333.1, read on the forward strand.
GCCTTTTGAGGTACTTCGGAGAATTGGGGAGGTGGCTTATGAGCTTGCCTTGCCACCCAGCTTGTCGAGTGTGCACCCGGTGTTCCATGTTTCTATGCTCCGGAAGTACATTGGAGATCCATCTCATGTTCTGGATTTCAGCACGGTTCAGTTGGAGGGTGATTTGACTTATGATGTGGAGCCAACAGCTATTCTGGAGCGTCAGGTTTGGAAGTTGAGATCAAAAGATATAGCTTTGATGAAGGTGCAGTGGAGAGGTCGGCCCGTGGAGGAGGCTACCTGGGAGACCGAGCGGGAGATGTGGAGCAGATATCCTCGCCTGTTTGAGGCTTCAGGTATGTTTCTTGACTCATTCGAGGATGAACGTTTATTTAAGTTGCGGAGTATGTGACGACCCGGCCGATTGTCTCATGAGTTACCGCTCCGTTTCCCCCATTTCTGCTTCTTTATGCCTTGTTTATCCGTGTTGGTCGGATTGGATTCGGATTGGTTTTGGTAAAGTTTGAGACACTTAGTCTCTTTTAGGAAGGCTTAAGTTGGAAAAGTCAACCGGATGTTGACTTATGTGTTAGAGGGCTCGGATGTGAGTTCCGATGGTTCGGTTAGCTTCGGGAGGTGATTTATGGCTTAGGAGTGTGATCGGAATGGGTTTTGGAAGTCCGGAGTAGATTTAGGCTTAAATTGGCGAAGTTGAGATTTTGGCGATTTCCGGTGGGTAGGCGAGATTTTGATATAGGGGTCGGAATGGAATTCTGAGAGTTACAATAGCTTCGTTATGTGATTTGGGATGTGTGTGCAAAATTTCAGGTTATTCGGACGTGGTTTGGTTGGGTTTTTGATCAAAAGCGTATTTCGGAAGATTTTAGAAACTTAGGCTTGAATCCGATGTGTTTTGGGTGATTTGATGTTGTTTGAGGTGTTTTGATGACTGGAACAAGTCTGAATAAGGTTTTAGGATGTGTTGGTGCCTTGGATGAGGTCCCGGGGGCCTCGGGTGAGTTTCAGGTGGTCAATCGGATCATTTTGGAGTTTGGAAAATTACAGAAAATCTGCTCAGCTGTTGCAGAGAATTATCCCTTCGCATTCGCGAGTGGAGCACCGCATTCGGGTAGAAGGATTTGAGGAAGGCCAGAATTAAGCCTTCACGTTCGCGATAGGGGCTTCGCGTTCGCGGAGGGGTTGGGTAGTTGGTCATCACGTTCGCGAGATGGACCTCGCGATCGCGTAGAGGAATTGGGTCAGCTGTGGTTTGAGGTCTAATGTTCATCGCGTTCGCGGAAGAGTGAGCGCGTTCGCGAAGAGTGGTCTGAGCAAGGCATCGCGTTCGCGTAGAGCAAAAGTTGGTAAACGTAAGTTTGTGCTTCGCGAACGCGAGGGTTTGACCGCGTTCGCGAAGAAGGAAAGTCAGACCTCGGCAGAATGTTTTTAAACTCATCTTGTTCGCGAATGTGGGTCTATTTTCACCCATAGCTGCTCGTTTTTGGAGATTTTTGAAGGAGATTGAAGAGGGATTCAAGGGGAATCGTTGGGAGGTAAGATTCTTGGACTAAAAACTCGATTATTATGTGAATTCCGCCTAGAAAATCATGAAAACTAAGCCAAAAATTGAAGAACTAGGGCTTGAGAAATTAGACTTTTGAATGGGGATTTGAAGGACCATTTGGGGTCGGATTTGAACACTTTTGATATGTATGAACTCGTGGGGAGATAAGAAATCTATTGATGTAAAAATTTCTGAGTTTCGAGAAGTGGGCCCGGGGCTCGGGTTTTGCTAATTTTGGGATTTGTGCCATTTATTGATTGTTTTCGCTTGGGCTTTGTTCCCTTGGCATATTTTGACGTCCTCGCTCTGATTTTGGATAGTTTCGACGCACGTGGAGGCCGATTCGAGGGGCAAAGGCGTCGCGAGCTAGAGATTTAGCCGGTTTGAGGTGAGTAATGATTGTAAATGATGTCCTGAGGGTTTGAAACCCCGGATTGCACATCGTAGTGCTATGTTGAGGTGAGACACACGCTTGTTGACGAGCGTGGGGTCGTACACCATTGGGGATTGTGACTTGGTCCATCCCGGTTGATGATTTTACCGCGTATTTGACTGAAACTTAATTGCTATCACTATGATTTGGGCTGAATGCCATATTTGGGCTTCGTGCCAACTATTTGAACCCTTCGGGGCTTTTTATTGATATTTCCTCACTGTTTTGACTTACTACTTGAACTCGGTCATGTTATTTTCCACTGTGTTACCACTCAGCCATTTTTACTCGATTTTGAGACTTAATGATATTTTAAATGATGTTCTGGGCCGAGAAACACTGTTTTACTATTGCCCGGGGGCTTGTGAGTATTTTTGACTGAGTAAGGCCAAGGGCCTATGTTGTGAGGAGACACTGGTACTGATTTGAGGCCGAGGGCCTGAGATATGTACGCCACGAGGTGGCTTGATTGATATGAGGCCGATGGCCTAGTTTTGATGCCACGAGATGGCTTGTTATTGCGCTTGGGCCGTAAGGGGCCCCTCCAGGAGTCTGCACACCCCCAGTGAGCGCGGGTACCCAGTGTGATATGAGATTGAGCCCGAGGGGCTGTTATTGTTCTAAGATGTTGCTCGAGGGGCGGATGTGGTGATACTGTGCCCGAGGGGCGATCTTTTATTTATTTACTGTACCTTAATTGTTTGTCAATTACCTGTTTACTTGTTGAAAGAGAATTTTACCTGTCTTTTCACTGGTTTACTGTTTTTAAATGATTTTACTGCTTCATTATAGACTGCTTTGTGCCTTGCGTGTTTTCTTACTTTCAGTCATTATTTACATTTGTTACTCACTGAGTTGGAGTACTCACTTTACTCCCTGCACCCTGTGTGCAGATTCTGGCGTAGCTGGTCCCGCTCCCGAGTGCTGATTCATTCCAGCTTGAGGCGGATCTTCGAGGAGTCTTTAGGTAGCTGTTGGCGTTTCGCTGCCTGGAGCTCCTCTCTATCTGTTTATTTTACAGTCTTAGTTCAGTAATTCAAACTCTGTAGTTACCTTTGAGTATTGGGTACTGTTAGATGCTCGTGACCTGTGACACCCCGGTTAGGGCTATGTTGGGTTGTTTCACACTTTATTGACATTATTCGCTACTTAATACTATTAAATCATGTTTTAGACTGTTTTATATTGTTTAACTGCTTAAAAAGGTAAATTGGGTTTAGTTGGCTGGCCTTGTCTTCACGAGAGGCGCCATCACGACCGAGTTGGGATTTAGGGTCGTGACACCTCCTTAATTTTATCTCCAACCCTTAGTCTTGTTAGTTGATAATTTTACTACTTTTAGTATTTGTTAATTAATTAGGTTAAAATAAAAATTACAATCTTTATAACTAGGAAGTTATTTGAACTTGTATTTCTTAGCAATACGTTAAAGTTAAGCTTTGACAAAGTTCAACTTCAGACTAGAGTGTCTAAACTTGAAAACTATGATAATTTCAACATTAAATTCACACGTTTTATTTGGATTGTTGTTATATATCGTTTCATAATTTTATCGTATTGTATTGTACTGTATTATAATATATTATTTAACGAATGCAATGTTTGGATATATTGTATCGTTTGCCATTATTTCATGATGTCACGCACAAAAAACATGAAGAATAAACTTGCAACATTACTAAGAAAAAATAGGATACATAGTGGAATTATTATATAAAAAAGTAAGGTAAAGAATAAAAAATGATTATTTAATAATAAGGAAAGACAATAAAAGAGAAAAAAATAAGAAAATGATGCCATCACACCAAATTCGCCGTTCCATAAAGTGACACTTTACGTCGTTACGTAACAATGATTTTAACGATACGATATAATAATATTTAAATAATAATTTAAATAAATATTGTATTTAAAATAACAATACGATACAATACAATATTTGACAACTATCCAAAAACTTTAAATATTTTAGTAATTTATATTATTTCTTAAATAGGATCCTAAAAACGGCCTCCAACCCACCAACAATTTCAAACTCCAACCTAAACCCCCTTACCCCGCTCTCTGTCTGTCTCTCTCTCTCTCTCTCTACAAAAACCCAGAACACTCACAACTGTCTCTTTCAACTCTCTCAAATATTCCCCTTTTCTTCATTACCAAGCAAAAAACTATTCTTAGCATTCATCCAAAAAAAAATCAAAAAACCATAAATCCCCAAATTTGCGATTTTATTCACATCTCAAAACCCTTCATCATCATCGGATTATGTCGTCGGCAGCCGCCGCCGCAGATTTTCATTCTCCGATCAGTTCCTCCGTTCAATCATCTAACCCTAACTTTAATCCTAATAGCTCTAAGTTCGATGCAGGCTTTGATTGCAAACCGGGTTCGGGTCGATCAAGGCGAAAGCCGAGACTTGTGAAGATGAGGAAACAATCGGGTCCTCGAAATGTGGACCCGAATGATTTGAAGTTTAATCCGGTTAACCCGGTTAACAATGTGAGTTTTGTATTTGGTGCTACTAGTAAGAGTGATTCTACTTTGAATACGAATTTGGATAATTTTAGTGCTGTTTTTAGTGCTAATAAGAGTGATTTTGCTTCGACCTCAGGAGCAGAAATTGGCAGTGAGGGTTTTGGTGCTAGTAAGAATTATTATTCGAATTTGGAGAATTTGGGTTTTGTTTTTGGAGCTAATAATATTACGAGTAGCTTGAAATTTAACTCTAAGAACAAGAATGAGGATCGAATAAATAAGAATAACTTGGGGTCCTATCCAAATGTGTTGAATGAGGCGCCTGCTTGTAGTGAGAGTGATAGTAATATAAAGTCGAGTTTAGAGTTTGGGCAGAGGAAGTCTAATGGCAATGTAGGGAAACCGCAAGTTGATCACATCAAGGTCAAGAATCTTGATAATGTCAGTTCTAGTTTTGTTGTTAATGAATTTGAGTCAGCTACTGATCCAAAGGTCGAGCAAAGTGAGTCTCGTAAAAGTGAGCAATCGGGTAGTTTCCACTTTGGGGAATTTGCTACTGGAAGTACATTGCAGTCGGATAAATTGAAAGCTAACTTTGTGTTTGGTGCTAGTAGACCTAACTTTGACTTGGGGAATGGAGTGTGTAATAAAGATGGAGCAGATAGGGGGTCAGAATCTCAGGGTCCAAAATCGACGGGCACTTTTGCTTTTGGCAGTGGCATTGAAGGAAAAAACAAAGTGAATGAAAATACAAAGCTTGCTGAAGATGTGGAGGATTTTAATAGTGAGAAGACCCAAAATCACAATGGTTGTTGGAGTGCTCAAAAAAGTAACTTGGGTGCTGATGGGAAGCTCAAGTTTACTTCAAGTAGTAGGAATGTTGTGGACACTGATTTACCAAAAGCCCCCATTTTTAAACTCTCTGATGAGATGAATTCATTGAACATTGGCCATTCAGCACAGGTTAATGGTGCTGAGAAGACCAATAACATGAATGAAAAGTCACGTGTCGACATCCAGAATGTATTTGTGTTCGGACTTAACCAAAAAACATCAAATGTTACAACTGAAAGCACCATGCGTAATCCTTGTGATCAGCCCAAGGATTTGAATTTGAAAGATCATGGTAGTGGCTGTGGTGTTGCTAAAGCTGATACAACTGATGGCGAACCAAATGCTAAGAAAGCTTGTGCACCCGAAATTGGTGAAAGTTTTGCTAGTTCATTAAAGGGAATCAAGGACAAAAGGATGCCTGGAGAAACGGTGCATACAAATGCTAAATTTGGTCTTTCCAGTGAGCAAGTAAATTCATTTTGCTTCTCAGCAGGAACCTCTGGGAAGGAAAATCAGCCAATAAATTTTAACACTACGACCGGTACGTTGAATGAATTACTGCAGAATAGTCTAAATAGTGACACGGAGAGGGATAAGATCCCCTTTCCATTATTTACACCAGAGGTTTTTGGTTCCCAGCACAAAGTTGACACCGCGGAAGCACCTCCTGGCCATCAAGATGAGAAAAAGGAAGAGTTCAGCTTTCCAAGCACACCATTTGTACCTGGGACGCCCATTTCTGATTTTAGTGCATCTAATTCTAATATATCGTTTTCTTTTACTGCAAATTTATTTTCCGGAGTAAATGATAAGTTGGGTTGTGGAACAAGTAGCAGATTGAGGAACAAAAAAGTGAAAAAGAAGAAGTCATTGAGGCAACGAACCTTGGCACAGCAGTTGGCTGGGCAGACTGATTCGTCCAACGAAGGCAGTTCTAAGCACAATAATGAGTCTCCTGGATGTTGTTCACCTATGGATTTTTCACCATATCAGGATACAAATTCTTCAACATCTGCTGGTTATTCTACTGGGGCTACTGAAACTAAGGAGGATGTGGTTGCTCCCAAAGAAGCACCTGTTTTCAATGAGTCTGAGAAGAAATGTGGAGAAGGAAATGAGAAATATTATGGGTCTGATTCTGGAAAAGACTCTGATACTCAGAGAGATTCTAGTTCCTATACTTCACCCTTGGCACAAGATGGGTTATCATCCATAAGGCGCCAGTATAGGAAGAAATACAAGTTGAAAGTTGATAGTGGTTCAAACAACTTAAATCACAGGAAAGTCGAGTTTTCGTCTGATGCAGTTCAACATTCTTCCTCTGGTCGCAATTGTTCAGAAGACATCCAAAGCGGAGTTAAATCTCATGTGCGGAGTAAAGGGATTCATGTGTCGAAAGCTGATGAAGATCATGGGAAGCTGGGCCTCACTGATTGTGAATCCTGTGAACAGTGGCGGATCAGGTGCTAATATCTCCGAGGCTCTCAATTATGAATTGCTATGCATGGCAAGATTTCCTTTGAGCTTTTGCTTTTCACTTTTGCTGCAGTAATTTCATCATTCTGGTTGTGTCCTGGCTTTTTCTCGAAGTATCAGATCCTGGCATTAAACAATATGAAATTGTCCTTCATACTTACAAAGATTTTATCTGTGACAGGGGAAACCAAGCTTATAAGGCTGGAAATCTTCTGCAAGCTGAGGATTTCTACACTAAGGGTATCAAATCAGTCTCTGCTACAGAAATTCCAGCCTCTTGCCTGGAGGCTCTTGTGTTATGCTACAGCAACCGAGCTGCCACGCGAATGTCACTTAGAAGGATGAGGGAAGCCATCAGTGATTGTTCATCTGCAGCTGCTTTAGATTCTAACTTTCTTAAAGTAAAACTAAGAGCAGCAAAGTAAGGGCTCTACATCTCGCAACTGATGTCTCTTAGTTCTTGATAACTCTTAAGTATTTGAAGAATCTGCGGTATCTAATACTGATAGAAACGTCTTGTAAAATATGGTCATAGTCTTCTAGCTAGACAATTTTACCGGGTGATAGCAACAAGTTAGACCACTCTAATTATCTATTGAATCTCTGTATACTAATTTTATGATAAATTATTTTTTGAGTGAAATTATGCGAGAAAGCTGGAATTTTGGTATATGTAGAAAATCGGGAATATGCTCTTCGGTGAGTCCTTGATCAGACATCGTTTTACCTTTGAGAATAGTAAATAGTTCTCCTGTATTTGAACTAAAACTGGATGTGTTCTTCCAAATGGGGCAAAGAGATAAGTGGTGAAGAGGTCCAACTATATCCGATCTCATAATTCTTGTTTATAAGTTTAAGTATTTGAAGTGAATGCTGCGTGTTCTTTTAAAAGTGTTATCTTTTCTTTCTTGTTGAGTGAATTATTTGTTCACGAACTTATATATCTTGACTATCTCTGGATGCCAGTTGTTATCTGGTTCTTGGCGAGGTTGAAGAAGCAATTCAGTATTACAACAATTCCTTGGAATCAAGAATAAATTTGTGCCTGGATAGGAGAATTACAATTGATGCAGCAGATGGCTTGCAAAAGGCACAGGTGACCAATTTTTGCTTTTCCCATGGAGTTGATGCTCTAACTATTCCAAATCCATAATTATTTCTTTGTATGCGAACTCTTCTGAGTTTTAGTAATACAAAGTAATGTGAACCAGACACCAATACTTCTCTATGTGGCCTGAACTTGGCATGACTTGTTGTCATATGCAACTCTACTTTTTCACGTATGAAACACTTAATCAACATGCTAGTCAAACTAGGTTAATCAAATTTGAGCGGAGAATGTATGCAGTATTGCCAATTAATTGATTTAGAATAGTAAGAATAGTCGAGGTGTGCACAAGCTGACACCACAATTATCAAAAAAAAAAAAGGAAAAATATAATAATAGTAAGATCTCTGCTTAGGACCTTTGTCCAAAATGCTTGTGGTTCAGTAAGAGATGCTAAAATAATAAGATCGGCAGCTGTTGATGATGAGTTCTATTGGGGTTGTGAAGCATGTGCTGGTCTATAGATGTAGTTTCAGACATTCAACATTGTTGACAAGGAACTTGATTTCCTTCCTTTGTTTGTAAGATGTCTCTAAGCAGAGGCGGAGCCAAGATTTGAAGGTTATGGGTTCGGGGTTCTAATACTTTTAAGTTACTGGGTTATAAATTCATAATTAATACATATTTAATGAATTTCATAAGATAAATACAAAGTGTGGACCAAAGCTACTGGGTTCGGCTGAACTGATGGCTAGCTCCGCCCCTGTCTCTAAGCTACACTGATCATTCTATACAAATTTCTGCACAGTTTTGTATTTATTGGCACAAAGTCTGCTAGTGTCACCGGCATTAGCTAGTTGATTAATAAAGCTCTGCCATTAGCCAAGACACTAATAATTTTCTTTTTTGAGGTGCCCTTCTGAGTGAAGGTACACCAACAACAACCACCCAGTATAACTCCACAAGTGGGGTCTGAGGAGGCTATGGTGTACGCAGCCTTACCCCTACCCTGGAAAGGCAGAGGGACTGTTTCCGATAAACCCTCGGCTAAAGAAGGTGAAAGAAGCCCTGATAGCAAGTAATAGCAAGACAAATAATTAGAAAACTAAATCGAAGATAGCAACATAGAATATGAAAGGGGTACCGGTAACAAGTAATAGCAAGATAATGTATTTAGAAAACTAAATCCAAGGCAACAAACGAGAATATGAACGAAGTACTGCTAGCAAACTACGGAACTACCGATGGCAAGTAATAACGGAACAAGACATGCGAATATAGCAAACTAAGGAAAAAAGGGTACCGTACTAGCACTAATACTATCGAACTAGAGAAGACAAAGGGAAACGCACGACTACCTACTAACCTTCTACCCTAATCTTCAACCTCCACACCCTTCTATCTAGGGTCATGTCCTGGGTTAGCTCAAGCTGCGCCATTGTCCCGCCCGATCACCTCTCCCCAAGACTTCTTTGGCCTACCTTTACCCCTCCTCTCACCTCCCAAGGCCAACCCCTCACATCTCCTGACCGGGGCATCTTTCCTTGTCCTCTTAACTTCCCCGAACCATTCTGAGTGAAGGTAGTAAAGATATTGTTGATGAGTACACGGCCCTGATTTCATGACACTGAAAGAAATATTACAGTGTGACAGTCATCCGATTGTGATGAATTTTACTAGTTTTTACTAAATATTTTTGAGCATATTTGTTGGGCAAAATTATCAAGAGGGAATGTGGAAGTCATGAAGAAATGTTAGGAATAGCTTCTTCTTTTTCCGTTAATCCTCTTTAGGTAAATCTGCTAAATGAAAATTGGCCCTACTTTATAATAACTTCTGGTTCCTTTGGAATTTTCCTACTTTATTTTTTGTTTTATAATTGTGTGAATCAACTCTCCTACTTCTGGTTCTACCGATTCCATGCGTGAAATCAGAGCATATCTTAGATGGTGTCCTGGTTTATAAGCTGCATTGGATTTTGATAATAATGATATGATTTGGTGACCATCATATGTATTGGGATGGCTGGGTGGATCGGATAAAAAAGATGCATAATCAATTTAAAATACAGAAAATAAATCTGTGATAGTATAAAACAAAAACACCTCAAAAAATAATGAAATTATATTTAAAGACTTTGACATAGATTTATTATCCATCTCCAAGATCAATATCATCATTACCATGAACCAACCTGGATTTGATGCTACCCCTGTAGGTTTAGGATCGATGAACCTTGCATGTCCTATGAGAATTCTAAGATACATATTGGAACTGTAAGATATGGCTGTCTCTCACACACTGAATAAACAGTGTCATAACATATGTATTGTCTGGGCCTTTTGAGTTGCATGGTTAGGATATGTATTTTATATTGTTCAATTTGACAACTTCTTCTTCTCCTCAAGGAAGGAAAAGTAAAGAACAATTTGCAAAGCTGATAACCCCGGATTGGGTTCTGAGCTCTTCCGTGATAAAAGTGGCACAGTGAACGAACGAGAAAGGAATGTGCTAAATGGGATTACTGCAATTTATTTGTTTCTTACTTTCTTTCTTTACAATCTTATTTTTGTGAACTTCTGGTTTGGTTATTTATTGGTGGCAGAAAGTATCTGAACATATGCATCGGTGTGCTGAACTTTTGCAACAAAGAACTTCAGATGCAGCAAAAAATGCACTTGGAACTATCGATGAGGCCTTGTCTATCAGCTGCTATTCAGAAAAATTACTTGAAATGAAAGGAGAGGCTCTTTGCATGGTTTGTGCTATTATAGATTTCGAATTTCTTTTCTTTTCGAACTAGGTAACTTTTGAATCATTCAAACTTATAGCTACTTGGTTCTGAATTATCTGTGTCATTACTTTAATATTCTACAGCTGCAGATGTATAATGAAGTGATTGAGCTATGCGAGAATACTCTTGATATTGCTGAAAAGAATTTTACCTCTGACTTTGCAAACTTGAATGATTTCAATTGCAAAAGCTCCTCTATGAAGCTTTGGAGATGGCGCCTCATGTCCAGGTCGTACTTCCATCTTGGAAAGTTTGAGGTGGCTCTTAACTTAATTGAGAAACAAGAGGAAGTGGTTTCTGTTGGGAAAAGGTAAATTCGAACTTCTAGAAGCACTTTCAACTCTCTTCCTCTTCTTAATTTCAGGGATGATATTGAGAATTTTGCTCCTCTTTTCTGTAGATCTGGAAACATGACCCAGGAATCATCATCTGCTCTAGCAGCCACTATCCGTGAACTTTTGCGTTGCAAGGTATGTCACCTGTTATTTAGGTATCTATGTGGTAATGGGTTGACCAAAATTACTGATCATTATTTCTTCGTCGGTGTATTGTTAGAATTTAACTGGTTCTTGCTAGTGGTTCTTACAGCTTGAATCTGTGTGTCAACTACTTGCTTTTCTGAAGAAGTTCATTGTTTTCCTCTCCATATACAGAAAGCAGGAAATGAGGCATTTAAGTCTGGAAAGTATACGGAAGCAATAGACCATTATAGTGCCGCTATATCCAGCGGCGTTGAGTCGCGTCCTTTTACAGCTATCTGTTTCTGCAATAGAGCGGCTGCTCACCAAGCTCTTGGTCAGATTGTTGATGCCATTGCAGATTGCAGTGTTGCCATTGCTCTTGATAAGAACTACACAAAGGTTTGTTTGCTCAAAGGTGTCTCCACTATTTAAACACTGATCAACAATAAGGACGATTTATTGTGTCTCCACTATTTAAACACTGATCAACATTAACTGCGCAAGATTTTTCGGAAATTTTAGTGTTTTTTCAGCTTAAGTTAACATGCCCCTGTCCCTTTGTGGAAGATAACTTTGAAAGTAAAAATGGTAGTAATACTTGCCAAAGTTGCGGGGTCAGTTTAGATTGCTACTCCTCTCAGTTGTAGTTATCATGGATGCTCTACTCTTGATTCAGACACAATTTTAGTGTTGATATTTTATAGGAGGGCTGCTGCTCGAGACTCTAACATAGTTATGCTGTCCATACTGCCACAGTTATATTAGTTATTTGTGTCCGAAATTGGAGTTTTACCTAATCTGATTGGTCTTCTGAATTTGGCAGGCAGTTTCAAGGAGGGCTACCTTACATGAAATGATTAGAGACTATGAGCATGCTATAAATGATCTTGAGAGGCTCATATCCCTTCAGGAGACTCAATCACAAGAAAGGACTCGACAATCTGAGGCGCTAGATAAGTCAAATGGAAGCAGTGCTAAAGAAGCAAAGCGAACTCGTCGACAGATTTTGTCAATTCAGGAGAAGGCTAAAAGAGGGACTCCATTAGATCTTTATCTTATCTTGTAAGTTCAAATCTCCTAATTACTGTTGAATATCTTCATAAATATGATTTGGTCCACCAAAACACTTCCCAAGGAAAATAAATGAATTGGAGGCAGCTCGTAAAAGTGCCGAGGATTCCCATTCTTTACTTGGTTATTTAATATTTCATCATTTCCAGGTCGAATGTCCTTGTTTCTTCACTGTCCTTGTATTACGTAACACTTCCAAATGAAAGATTTCTTTTCATTGTACTAGAATCATATGTTATCCCCTGTTTCTTATACTTGAAATCTTTTAATGTAGTTCCTTTATTGTTCTTATTTCACCTTTTGAGGTCAAATTTTAAGTGTAATCTTGCATTAATCATTACTCTCTCCGCCCCAATTTATGTGGTTGACTAGGCACAAAGTTTTAGAAAGAAAGAAGACTTTTGAAACTTGTGGCCTAAAACAAACCTTAGATATTTGTGTGGCTATAAATTATATTTAAGGGTAAAAGTGTAATTTAAAGTTAAATTGTTTCTACATATAAAAAAGTGACATTCTTTTTGGGACAAACTAAGAAGGAAAGAGTGTCACATAAATTGGGACATAGGGGGTATAATATTTGTGTCTCCACTATATTTCTACATATAGAAAAGTGACATTCTTTTTGGGACAAACTAAAAAGGAAAGAGTGTCACGTAAATTGGGACATAGAGAGTATAATATTTGTGTCTCCACTATATTTCGAACAAATTCCACAGAGTGGTGTCTGGAAGAAGGAAACATTGTGATAAACATTGAGGGGATGATCCTAAAGATGCTATTTCATGAAGGAGCGGGCCTTTGTCACATAGAAAATAGATACTGCCATCTTTGTATATAGTCTGTGAAAATGCTTGTTCTGCTTTATGTGGTTGGTACAGTACTTCTCTCATATAAATTGTGCATTAACTTCTTGCATTTGATGTTGTATCCTTCACATTTTATGAATAAGTTTCCTCTGTTAAAAACTATCACAAGTTGAGAAACCTAGTTCTGCATTGACATCTACCAGATTCAAATAGTCAATGTTCTGACTTGAAGATCTTGCATCTGCTAGATGATACTCCGGTGTTGTAGTTAGCTGGATCTAGTGTATACCTCTTGTAACCTTTGATCTCTGAACATCTGTGAAATATTCTCTGCATTTTAGATGTTAGTGATCTTGAATTCTCTCTGGCAGGGGAATCAAGTCATCTGATACGGAATCTGACATCAAGAAGGCATACAGGAAAGCAGCCCTGAGACATCATCCTGACAAGGTCCAAGTCTTAAGCTTTTCGAAGTTTAGAGGTTGAGTTAATAGTTGCTTCTGTACTCATTTTATATTGCTTATGTAGGCGGGTCAAATTTTGGCAAGGAGTGATGCTGTGGATGATGGAGGGTTGTGGAAAGAGATCTCTGAGACTGTTCGCACGGATGCTGATAGGCTATTCAAATTGATTGGGGAGGCATATGCTGTACTCTCAGATTCCGACAAGGTACAGTAACACGATTACATTTTTGTTTGTTATGCTCAACAATGATCATATGCTTCTCATTGAGGCAAGTCTGATACCTATATCCGCACCCTTATCAGATACTGCACCTTACTCTATGTAATGTCGTTTTGAAAATAAGTTCCTAGAATAGTACAGTATGATTTTGTTACTTACTTAAAAAACAATAGTATGATTATTAAGTATGTTGAAAAGCATTTGTTGCAGAACCAACTAGGAAAAGACCTAATATAGCTCATATTCGTCAATCAGAAGAAATATCGTACGACTGTTTTGGTTCAATTTAGAGATGATTGATTATGAAGTATTCTGGACATCATTCTTGGGAAAGCTCTATCTCATTAATATATAATTCCCCTTCCCTTCATTTCCAATAGTGTCATTCTTTTATGTGCAAGATTCCATTTTGGTCATTGTGACTTGTCTGATACTCCCTCCTCTCTTTTGTATGACCTACTCTTTCAGGAGTTGGAAAAAAATAACATTTGAATGAACTATACTATGATGAGAATATTTGAATGATATTTTAATGAATTTGGTAAATATATCTTAAAGTAATGGTTGAAAATGTGGAAAAGGAATAAAAATGTCACTTTAGCAGTATTGTATAATAAACATTTGTTTTTTCTTGACTTTGCCATGTAAGGAAGGATATCATATTTTTGGGACAAACGAAAAGGGATGTAGGTCAGATAAATTGGGAGAAAGGGAGTATTTTTTTTTTGCTATGTGGGCAAGTAAATTTTGTATTATTTCCATGTTGCAGCGTTCAAAGCATGATTTAGAAGAGGAAATGAGGGATGTTCAAAGGGACAGTATGAGAAACAGTGATTCTTGCAGACCATCTGATTCTTACTCTTCTCCATTTGAGAGGACCAACTGGTCTAGGAGACAGTCTAACTTTTACAGTTCTCCATTTGGAAGAAGCAGTAGCAAGCGCTATGGACAGGAGTATTGGAGAACCTATGGAGAGTCACATCCACGATGGTAAAAGATATGTACGCCTATGGTACTTTTACATATCTCTAGAATTAGAGATGGTGCCTGCAGCTCTGTACAAAGATGAAGCTTTGATTAGTTCGGCTCCTGCTTGTCCAGTGGAGCTGTCGGACGATAATTGGCAATAAGAGCTGTATATTTATGAATTTACTTGCGACCAAGACATGTCATTGAAGAAGTTGCTTGTGCAGTCACACATGCAATGTTGCAAGGCACATCAGGATGTTCAGTGACTCTGGTCGAGGAAGATGGAAATGCCTATTTCCTTGAACCCGTAATTTCATATCGTGGAAGCACTCGAGTTTGAGTAGATTCATTGTGATAGAGGCCTGCAGGTATCTGTGAACACGATGTATTAGTATAATCCCTCAAATGGCAATTCAACCGTCATTTCAACTGGTTGATATTGAGAATAAAGTTCAGACCAACTTTCTAGAGCTGCTGCAAAATGCTCAGCCACGAGAGAATTTAGCGCAAATTTCAGTTGCATGCATGCAGCCATTATTTCAGATGTATATTTTTATGTAATTATATGCTGCTCATTCAGGTCGATGATTATTTTGGAAAATCGAATGATAGCCTTTTTGTTTTAATCTTTTGGTTGCCTAAGGTCTAAAAGTTACTCCCTCCGTTTCCAATTAGATTAGGTGCTTTCTCTTTTACTCAGTTCCAAAATAAATGGTACATTTCTAAATTCGGAAATAGTTCAATTTTAAATTTTTCATTTTACCTATATTATCCTTAATGAGAATCTTTTATAATCACGCAAATGTCATTGCTTCACAAAGATTTTACCCTTAAGCTTTTAAGATCACAAGTTCTAAAAGTCTGCTTTATTTTTCTTAAATTCTATGTCGAGCCTAACTACCTCATCTTCATTTAATTGAAATGAAGGGAGTATGTTTTAGGAGTTACTGCTGAGAGAACATCAACTAAAAGTTGAGAGAACTCAGATGAAATCATTTTTGCAAAATGGAAATGTCGGGTTGGACCATGGAATTGTAGTCCTCTTTGGTAAGAAGCGTTAAAATGATTTTCCCCCTCAATATCCACATTTGGCCTGCAAAATTCGCAGAAATGTGTAATTTTTAGGAGAATTTCAAAAACATGCAAAACACATTCGTGGAATGTGACTTAAGGATAAATCATAACGGAAAGATTCGACAGAACTGTTATTATACATGTCATGTGTCACATATGTTGAATGTTGCTATTTATAAGTCGCATATGCTAAATGTAATTGTTAAGTCGCATTTGCCAAATAAGTATTTTAAGTTTTATTTTTTAAATGTGTTTTACGTTGGCTAATGACACCTCATTCGTTATATATAATTTTTCCCACCATAATTTTAGCTTTTCTTTTGTAACTGGATAGAGAGCATAGAATGATTTCTTTATCAAATAAATAAAAGTTTCTTCTAGAAAGAGGAATGAGTTATCCTTCAATGTAAATTCAATTGATAAAGGATTATTGAGTACAAATATGCATTAGTGAATTTCTACATGTATCCAAGAAATTGTCAATCATTAATTATATAAGGTATTACCATCAGAGGAGAAGCCTTTTTATTTATTTTATAAGTCATTCTCTATCAAAGAATAATAAATGAAGAGTTAAATTTCTAACGAAAATTTATATATAAATAACAAGGAAGTCCAAAACATAAATCGAGAGACGAGAAAAAACTGAAGCGAACAAAAGAATTCGACCTTTAAATCACAATTATTAAAAGCGACTTATATGTAGCAATTATCAACGTAAATCGCAATGGTAAATGCAACTAGGGGCGGCAAACGAGCGCAGGGCCGGATATGGGACATGTCAAAGAAGGGTAATGTAAAAACGGATAAATTATCTGACTCGACCGTATTTTATACAGATAAAAAATGGGTTAACCGGCGAATAATATGAATATCTATATTATCTATGGCTTATTGAATATTATCACTTTTGGGAGAATTCCTAGTCTCCCAAACTTGAGGAACTCATTGGTTATCCATTTTCTAAATGGATAATATGGTTCTTATTCATATTCACAGTGGCGGTTCCAGAATTTTAAAGTTATGGGTGCTCGCCGATAAAAATTCTAAAAGAAGAGGAAAAACAAGTTTAATTGTGGGTGGTCACTCAATATTTATCTAAATATTTTTATAATTGCCTATGTAAATTTACTAAATCTGGTCAAAAATAATGGGTGCTTGAGCACCCACAAGGAACAATCTGGATCCGCCACCGCATATTCAACCCGTTTTTAAAAAGTTCATTATCCAACCCATTTTTTAATGGATAATATGGGTGGATAATTTTTTTCTTTTATCCATTTTGCTACCACTGAATGCAACTATGCATACCGGACTTATAGATCGGAGTTGGATAATGAGACTTATACCGCATCATATAAAACGTAATCATTGAATACGACTTATAATTCGTATCTGAACACAAAGAGACAAATGCGATTCATATATTGCAATTTATAAATGATATATACATCGCGTTGGTCAATTGAAAATTGCCTCTATAGTCCTCAATCCCTTGTTAAGTTATAAGAAGGGCAAAAGGGGAAGTGCCATTTGAACCAGAAGATCAAATTACAAGAACCAATTAATACTCAAAATTATCTCCAATGGAAAATAAAAACACATGCACAGTATAAACTAAAACTAAACATATTCATATGTCGGTTTAATTTGGTCTTTTCCTGTTTAATACCACCAAATCAAACCATATACATATTGATTTGATATCTACCTTACATTTGATTTTTCGATTTTTCTCAACTCCCCTATGTTTGATTTTCCATGAATTTTTCGTGGCTTTCATTTACCAAATCGTAGTCAAAACTCTATTATTTAATGGGAGAATTACACACTAGTACAATTCATACACATATATTGCAATTAGTTAGCCCAGTTACAGCTTTACAAATTTATAGCCCAAAGATAAAAGACTAAGGTCCTAAAAAAGCTTTTTTCCATCACCAACTACTGCTATTATTCCTTCTTTATAAATTCCTACGCTTCGCACAGATTTCAATTGAAACAACCAACTTCAATGGTGGCATTTAAATTCTGAAAACACATAAGGCTTTTATATTTGAATTTGCTTTCTTAATGTAAAATTGTATATAAGTGGAAGCAGTAGAAACATCTACAATTCTAGAGGAAACTTAGACTGTTTAGATGATAAAATGAGAATAGTGATATATTTTAGAACCATTAATGTTATTGAAGGATCTTTGTCAAATCTTATATTTGTTTCTTCCCCAAGTTTCAAATGGTAGAAATCAAAAAATAAAAAAAATAAAAATTGCTGCAAGTTTGAAATATAGCAGAAAAATACAAATAAGTTGATTTTATACATAGATTTTTCGAGAAAAAGTAAGAATAAAATACAAACATTTCAATTTTAGTTTTAATTGTACATGTACATTATATATATATAATAATGTATAACTTATCAAACTTTCATGGAGGCCAATTATACACACAACATTGCATAATGAAAAAATTATATTTATATAACATTATACATAAATATACATATTTATACATATTTATACACAAATATACACACTTATACATATTTATACACAATTATACATAATTTATACAATATTGTATAAGTATGTATAAATATCAATTATACAAAATTTAAACTAGAAAACATCTTATGTCCATCACCACACCTCTATTTTAACACCAAAAATTTGCCTCACCAATTAATAATATCATTATTAATTAACACCCATCCAAATTGAAGCACGAAGTCACAGTATTATTTGAATTAAAACATTTCAAAACATTCGAGTCGGTGTTTTGAGAACCCAGCAGTAGAATCGAAAATTTTTCGTCCAAAATTCTTCACACAATTGAGTTTAATACACAGGGACATCCATGGCCTATATCATGGAGCTTTGAACTTCAACGAAGATGGCTTTTTCAGATCTAAAACTACAATTCAAATTCAAAGGATACATCTTTGTGGTGTGACAAAGAAAAAATGAAATAGGTAAGAAAATATTTTCTGTGAAAAGATAGGAACAGAGAGTAATGGAAGACGATGATAAGGGAAGGGGTTCTGATGGAGAAGATGATGGAAAGAGTGATGAGGCAGCGAAGAAGACAAGAGAAAAGAGGGAAAGTCTTTTCATCATTTATTTTGTCTTGTTAGCAACTATAAGGGCTAAAGGGTGAAATAATTTTTATATATCATATACATTGTGGGCTAGTTTTGGTAGTATTTAAAAATATGGGTCAATTTTGGTAGCATCATGGTATCAATTGTTTTTGAGCGTAATTTTTCCTATACAATGTGGGTTAGTTTTGGTAGCATTTAAAAATATGAGCCAATTTTAATTCCATCATGATATCAATTGTATTTGAGCGTAATTTTTCCTTATTTAATTGAGCACGACGTGATCTGCCAGTCGCTATCCTTCTTAAAAAAATAAGTGAAATTTCTTGCCTAACTCCAAGTAAATGCACAATTTAAAATGCGAGACTATGGAAAAAATATCCCCTACTTTTTATAATTCGAACTCTTAACGTGTGCAAA
Organism: Nicotiana attenuata; assembly: GCF_001879085.1. Taxonomy (NCBI): domain Eukaryota; kingdom Viridiplantae; phylum Streptophyta; class Magnoliopsida; order Solanales; family Solanaceae; genus Nicotiana; species Nicotiana attenuata. The sequence goes on from NW_017671333.1 coordinate 188,869, forward strand.
TTTACATATTGTCGTGTTGCATACAACAACAACGTAAATCCCGCACGTAGGACCTGGGGAGGGTAGAGTGCACGCAGATCTTAACCCTACCCCGAGGGAGTAGAGATGTTATTTCCGGAAGACCCTCGGCTCAAGAAGACGAAAAGAGAAATAATTTATCAGTACTATCGACAGAAAATAATAGAAATACTGACAACAACATAAGAACCAGAGAATAGATGCAAAGCACTAACAATACTCCGTAGATAAGGTCTGGCACAAAGAAAAACAGTAGAATAGTGTGAACACAACTTGAACCACTAGCAGTCTAAGACAAAACCCTATGAGACTAGCCTCACATCTGTAAAAAGAAAAATTGTAGAATAGTGTGAATACAACTTGAACCACTAGCAGTCTAAGACAAAACCCTATGAGACTAGCCTCACATCTGTACAAAGAAAAACAATGTTCAACTACCTCCTAACCTACAACGCTAATGCTCGACCTCCACACCTTCCTATCAAGGGTCATGTCCTTGGAAATCTGAAGTCACGCCATGTCCTGTCTGATCACCACTCCCCAATACTTATTAGGTCGCTCGCTACCTCTCATCGTACCTGCCAAAACCAACCGCTCGCGCCTCCTTAGCGGGGCATCTAAGCTTCTCCTCTGTACGTGCCCGAATCATCTGAGCCTTGCTTCTTGCATCTTGTCATCCATAAAGGGCTAAATTAAATGAAATATGTTCTTTTTATACATATGTTTAGAAAGCACTTACCTAAGTTTCTATTTTTGCAAAATAGAAGGATAGGCAAAAATCTCAATTTTAATTGAAAGTTGCGTTCTTATCACTGAACCAAAGCTCTGGTGGCAAATGGAAGATCAATATTTATCAAAATAACAAATCATAAAATTGATAATACAAAACTCTATTTTTACTATCAAGTACTGCATAAGGCTGGCTAATGTGGCTATTACAAGAGACTGATATCTCAGTCCAACCAACTAAAGATATATTACAAACCAAACAATCAGAAGCATATTGTCTCAAAAACCAAATAAAAATAACAACAATTTACAAGAGGAAATTAAAGGTCATGTCAATACCAAACTGACAATTGAAAAGTGAAATTTACATGTCTTTAAGCAATGAGGAAAGGCAAAACAGTTAGCATGAAGGAATCATAAGTGAATGTCGCTGAGCCAGAATATGTAGTATCCTTCTCCTTGAATTTCTCTGTCAATCCCTGCATATATACAAGACTTTGTTAGAACCGAGTTACTAAATACTCCTTCCATTTTACTTTATGTGGCACTGTTTGACTGAACATAAAGTTTAAGAAAGAAATGCAAACTTTTGAAATTTAAAACAACAATATACCCAATGTAATCCCACAAGTAGGATTTGCGTAGGGTAGTGTACGCATACCTTACCCCTACATTGTGAAGGTAGAGAGGTTGTTTCCGATGGACTTTTGAAACTTATGGTCTTAAATATGTTACGACAGTTCAGTGTTTATGAAAAGATGTCATTCATTTTGGAATAGACTACAAAGGAAAGAATACCACATAAAATAAAACAGAATGAGTATTATTGTAAAGACACGGCTCAAAGAACGTATTCGATGCCAAAGAAATGTAGCTAACCTTAACAGTGAGGCAGCACCTAAATCAAGCCCATGAAACAAAAGGAGGAACAATAAAATTAGCAAAATATAGAGAAAGCCAGAAAAAATAGATAGTAGAAAAGTGATGAAACCAGTTGCATTAATGGGGAAACATACTCAATGAAGTTATCATATTCAATGGCTTTATTCTTTCCACCAGTTTTGTCAAACTTGGAAACCAGCAACTCCAGAACAGGACCATATATAGCATATCCCAAGCTATGTAAGGCCTCTCTTAATTCAGATGAATCAATTTTTCCACTCCTATCTCTGTCAAATCTCTCAAAAATTGCCTACATAAATAAGAAGCTTCAATAAGACAGCACATAAAGAAAATACGTCCCCAGGGGTGGTAAAAGTGCCGCACGTGATGTGTAGGTTAGGAGCATGTAGGGGGTTCAATTTATTCGAACCCTGACAAAGTTAAAAGTCTAGTATTTAAGTGGAGAAGGATAGAGGAGGGGCCGTCCATTATTCACCGAATCCTGAACCATATGCCACTGACCCTCGGAGATTTCTCGATCATAAAAAAAAAAGATAGAATATAAAGAAACACATCTGTCAAATTTGAGAAAAAAGAAATACACAGAGGTGACAATGAGAAATTCTGCTTCAACTTACCCTCCAGTTTTGAAGACTATAGAAGACTGCAGTGAATTCTTTGGGACCTGTTTCCATACAAAAAGGTTTGATCATCAATAATAATGAAATTGAATACATTATCCAGTCTTACTAATCTTTCAAAAGAATGCCACATGTTGAAACTTGATCAACCAGAACAAATGATACCTCTTGATTAACACTTAAATATTGGAAACTTTTTCTTTTTTGAAAAATCTCAAGTATTGGAGACCTTGGAACAGAATTATGGGAGTTCTGAAACTCCTTCATTGAAATTATAGAAATTAAGTAATCTGCTTGCTTACAATTTTCTTACTAAGATTAACATGAGTTCAACTATAAGACACTGTAAAAGAAGTCACACTATTAAGTCAAGATAACTATGGAACTAATACTACAACAATAACAACAACTATGTCTCAATCCAAACAAGGTCAGCAACATGAATTCGGATTGATCATGTTTCTCCATTTGACTACATTTCAGGCCAAAAACTAATAATCTCAAAAATAAGGCAAACAATCTACTACAAAAGGCTTAGTTACATCAATAATGTAAAACCTCTTTAGAATGTCAATGTCTATGAGTTAAATCCGACTACCATATATTTGCAAGGTGTAAAGAAACTCTGCTTAATTACAGGCCCCAAAAGTGGGTGAAATGGTTACTGGCTCTCACTAGACATCCTTCGCATCAACTCAAGAAACAAACAGGCTCACACCAAATCTAGGCCAACTAAATAAGAGAGCTTTTTATTTAATTGCTTTATGTATTAATTATCATAATTATTTTACATCAGGAAGAAATACAGCTACTTATCATTAAAGAAAACAAGGTCTAACTATGGAAGAAATGTCACTATAGTAAGCAGAAAGCAGTTGAATTCAAGACATTCAGATGGCCAAACAAGGATTGTGGATTAGCAAACAAAGTCTTCTTTTTCGATTCTATAAAATTATATGTTTAGTCAACACGCGTTTACATGACCCCACTAATGGCCAGGCTAAGTACTTATAGAAAAAACTTATTATTAAATATGATAATCTTACTACCAATGCTTATCCCAAAGACACGTTCTTTAACTAGTCCATTCCAAATCAATAAAAACAGAAGATAGTAATATAAAAATAAACACTTTAAAGCTAACAAAAAGCTTCAGCAAAGCATTGTACATCCTGCAAGTTCAATTGTACACTAATATAACATTTTCAGCACACCAAAAAAAAAAAAAAAATACAAGTAAAATATCTCTTTGTCCCAATTGGTAGAAGAAAAATTATTAAATTGATTGGCTTTAACACTATTATTCATGAGATAATAGATAAATTTTATAAAATATAAACTCCTTCCGACTCGGGAAAAAAGTTAAATTATTTTTAAATATAAAAAGTTGAGATTTTTTCAGCACAACTAAAAAATAAAGTAGTATATCACATTTTAAAGTTCCTTAGAGTGTGTGATGTGAATATAACTTACACTGATCGTGTAAAATATTTATACAGTCACTGCATAAAACTTTCAAACTCATTTGAAAAGCCACTAGCAAAGAAGAAAAAATGTACCAATTTTTCTGAGATTGGTATTGGTGAAGAGGTACATAAGAAGATGAACAGTTCTCAATCCAAAGCTCTGATTATACGAAGACAACGCCTTTTGCAGCTCCTTATCATCAATAAACCCACTACCATCCTGATCAGCCATTTGGAAACATGATATCACATTCGGGTCGGTTCCGGGCGGGAAAATAGATGGCGTTAGAGTCGCAAACGGGTTGTTTGACCCGTAAGGACCGACCGAGTGTGGTGGTGGAGCTGGGTAACCGCTGTAAGGGGCGGAGGATGGTGGAGTATTGTCTTTTGGAGGTTTATTTGGGTCGCCGTAGGGAGAGTGGCTTTGTGGTGGAGCACCGTAGGGTGGAGCTGAAGACGGTGGTGCACCGCCGTATGGGGCAGAGGAGGAGTGGCCTTGTGGTGGTGCACTGCCGTATGGGGCGGAGGAGTACGGCTGAGACGGTGGTGGTCGTTGGCCATAACCGTAACCCGGGGGGTTGTGAGGATAACCGGACATTTTTTCTATAAGCAATATTTTTGAAAAAGATGGCGGATTTAGCTTTATATAATGGGAGAGTGAAGAAGTCATGGAGTTGGATATAATTACGAAACTGTCACTCCAATACTTTCTGATAGCCTGTTTGGCCAAGTTTTTAAGTGCTTTTTCCAAAAGTGCTTTTCAAAAAAGTTATGACTAATTAATTTGAAAAGTATTTTTGAGCAGTAATTAGTGTCTGGTTAATAACTTTTGAAAACTGCTTCTAAGTGTATTTTTTTCAAAGTGCTTTTCAGAAAAGTGTTTTTTGAGAGAAGCTATATTTTTCTACTTTTCAAACTGCTTCTTCTTCTCCTCAAAAGTACTTTTTTCCCTCTAAAAGCTTGGCCAACACCTTAATTTTTGACCAAAAGTGCTTTTGGCAAAAAAGCACTTTTGACACAAAAAAAAGAAGCTTGGCCGAACAGGCTATGAGATTCTTTGTCTAAGGGGGACGAGGGGTATGGTGTAAAGAAAATGGCAGTCCGGTGCTCTAAGCTCTCGCTATGTGCGGGATCTGGGGAAGGTTCGGACCACAAGGGTTTATCGCAATCTTTCCTTGCATTTCTACAAGAGGCTGGTCCCACGGCTCGAACTCGTGCACATGGTAGCTATTTTACTAGTTATACCATGGCTCCCCTTCACAAGGGGTATGAGGTAATTTTTACAAATTGACTAAGGCAGTATAGTGCACGAAACATCTTGTTATTCATGCAGGTTAGGGTGTTCATGGTTCGGTTTGGATCGGTTTTCTCCTAAAAAGAAACCAAACAAAGTAAGTTAGTTTTTTAAATATTAGTACCAAACCAAACTAACTAAGTCGTTTTTTCCTCGATTCGGTTTATGTCGGGTTTTCAGTTTTTTCGGTTATTTGTCGATTGTTTCTTAAATATAAGACATACACTACCAAACACATATTCCAGCGACCACATTTTCAACGTAACACTATCAAATCAATTGCCATTTGAGAAATATATTATTTACCAAGATATATTGATGATAATTGAATCAAATAGTAATGAATTAATTTAATGACTCAATTAAAAATATATTATTTTTAACACGAAATGGATTCTTACACTTAACAAAAGAAAATTAAAAATCAAACTAGAATGTAAAGGTAAAGAACTATACTAAAAGTGCAAACGATTAACATTTACCACAAAATTTTTGAAACTTTGTATAAAAATATACATATATATAGGTGTAATAATAAGTTTGAAATAGCTACTCCTTTAGTCGGTTTGGTTCGATTTTTTTCGGTTTTTTTCTGTATTAAAATAAACCAAACCAAATTTGAATCAATTTTTAAAATTACTAAAACCAAAACCAAACCAAACCAAAAACGTAATACGATTTTTTAGGTCGGTTTGGTTCGTATTTTTG
>NW_017671333.1:194626-219863 GCF_001879085.1 Nicotiana attenuata
GGGGGGGAGGTTGTAGAAAAAACATATTTTGCGCAAAATCCTTTATCTTTTTTAGAAAGATATCTTTTCCTACAAAGGAATGAGGAAAGGATCCTGTGATTTTAGGGGTGTTCATGGTTCGGTTTGGTTCGGTTTTCCCCTAAAAAGAAACCAAACCAAGTAGGTCGGTTTTTCAAATATTAGAACCAAACCAAACCAATTAAGTCGGTTTTTTCTCGATTCGGTTTATATCGGGTTTTGTCGGTTTTTAGGTTTTTTCGGTTATTTGTCGGTTTTTTCTTAAATATAAGACATACACTACCAAACACATATTTCGGCGAGCACATTTTCAACGTAACACTATCAAATCAATTGCCCTTTGAGATTTCTGTTATTTACTAAGATATATTGATGATAATTGAATCAAATACTAATGAATTAATTTAATGACTCAATTAAAAATATATTATTTTTAACACGAAATGGATTCTTACACTTAACAAAAGAAAATTAAAAATCAAACTAGAATGTAAAGGTAAAGAACTATACTAAAAGTGCAAACGATTAACATTTACCACAAAATTTTTGAAACTTTGTATAAAAATATACATATATATAGGTGTAATAATAAGTTTGAAATAGCTACTCCTTTAGTCGGTTTGGTTCGATTTTTTTCGGTTTTTTTTCTGATTAAAAATAAAACCAAACCAAATTTGATCAATTTTTAAAATTCAAAACCAAAACCAAACCAAACCAAAAAGTATCGATTTTTTGGTCGGTTTGGTTCGATTTTTTGGGTTTTTATGAACACCCCTACATGCAGGGACGAGATCGCATTCTAAGAGAGTGATGTAGGCAGTATACTCTAATATCGGTTCAAAAAACGGATCGCCTCCAAAGGAGTGTGATATGGGCAGCATACTCTAATGCGGGTTCGAAAAAGGGTCACCTCCAAAAGAGTGTGATATGGGCAGCATACTCTAATGCGGGTCCGAAAAAGGATTGTCTCAAAGAGAGTGTGGTATAGCCAGCTTAACATGATACAAATATCAACGGGTGAATCCATGGTTCGAACCCGTAAGTGTAATTCTACAAATTGAGTGGTACCTTAATTAAATGAAGGGTGAATCATAACGTGGGGTTACGCGGATAATTACGCGCCAACTTGATGAAATGGACACATGCAAAGATGTACTAAAGTCAACTTTAATATTTATTATCGACTTTCCGTACCACGTCAACTTTAACAATTTAGTTTTTGTAAAATTATTTTTTATATCATTTTTTTATACGTTATTTCTTTTGCTTCGATTTTCTATCATCTTATCTTGTTGTTGTAACGGCTCGTTATCAGAGGTGGACCCAAAATTTTTACGCGACGGATGTGAGCATGTGATTTTTACCCTATGTGAAATACTCCTACAAATTAAAGAAATGAATTTTTTCCAATTGTTTGCAATTTTATAGGATTTTTGTAGGAATTTTTTGTTAACTGTTTGCATTTCTGTGCATGTTTACTTTTATTAAAATCATGAAAAATACCAAAAAAATACCATGCATTGCATTGAGATTTTATTTCCATGTTTTTAGGATTAATTAGTTAATCAATTTCTTTATTAAAATGAAAATCACAAAAATAGTTCATTTTTACATTTTTAGCTTTCAATTTCATATTAGTGATTTTTCTCTTTTAATTTAGGATCCATTAATTGTTATAAATTTTACAATTGGATAATTTGCTTAATTTTTACAATTTAGGTTAATTTAGGAATTTAATTTAGGATTTTTATTAATTAAGGAAGAAAAAGAAAACAAAAGAAAAAAGGGAATTGGAAAAGGCTTAGTCTAGTTTTGAAATTGGGCTGCTTTACACCCCAAACCCGCCCCAAATCCAGGCCCAAATTTAGCTTACCCGGTCCAGACCCCCCATATAAAGCCAAACGACCCCGTTTTTGATCCATTGAATCCCAGCCATTGATCTCGTGTGATCCAACGGCTGGGAACTAGCCTTGACTTAGCATATAACTGTCCGAAGCCCTCATCCCCCATTCGAACCCCCTCCATTTTAGTCTCTCACCCAAACCCTAGCCGCCCTAAAATTCTCCGCCGCTAATCACCACCGGAAATCGCCTCACGACGGTTCCGGTGCTCCAAACCTCCCCAACTTGATACCATGCAACTCATGTCCCCTCCTCTTCCTAAATCCATTATCGATTTCCCCCAAAACACCCTCAAATTCCCCCAATTTCAGATCTAAAGATCAACTCCAAAACCCTAGTTCAACCAAATCCACCCAAAATTTCATCATACCATTTCCTCACTCCCTTCACCCTTCATATCTCACTGACTTCCCCAAACAACCCTACAAAACTCTGCAATTTCAAATCCAAGATTAAGTTCTGTCCGGTTCGAAGAAAAGCACCAAGTTGTTGCTTCAATTTTTGTTCGAATCCCAAGCTTCTTTGTTGTTTTCCTTCGAAGATTAGGCTTCCAGGAGTCTTTTCTTTCAAGGAGATCCGGTCAAAGCCATGCAAGACCGGATCCCTTGAAGGAAAAGACCTCTGTTGGTCAATCGAGGCGGAGACGAACCTCAAAAGCCGTCTTGTTTGCTTTCTACTCCTCAAATGGTAAGGTCTCATTTACCTCTCCATTTTTCTTTCTCTTTTCTTCAGAATTCGAGTTAGTTTCCTTCTAGGTTGATTTTCAGTTTATGAAACTTTGTATTCTTCATTTTTGAGAATCATCCTTGTTTCAGTCATTGGTCGTGCTCAAAATTTGTTGTTTAGGGGGTAATTTATTTAGTTTCAATTTATTGATTAATTTAGCTTAAGCTTTGAAGCAGCTTCTTTTTGCTGTCATAAGTTGTTAGTTCCCTTTTGATTGCTCTGATTGCATGATTAACCTAAATTGTTAGTTATTTATTTTAATTAATACATAATTAGTATAGGTTTAGTGTTATTCAAGTTGTTTGTTTGTTTGTTTAACTCGTCTGCCTTTGCTCTTCAATAAACTGATAGTCTGTTAAACCTTATGAAGTTTTCTTATGGATTTGGTTCAGTTTAGAGAATAGGTTTATTTTTAAAAAAAAAATTCAGATGTTTTGCCTTTTAACTTTGATTGTTTGCTTCAAAAAAACTGATACTGGCCCATTTGATTTTGTTTGTTAGGATTTGTAATTGTTAAAAACTCCTAGGGTCTTAATTGAGCAATTGAAACTTAGGAGGTTAATTTGGGAATAGAAATAAGGACTTTCAGATAAGTTTAGTGTTGGAAGCTTCTAGAATTTAGGGCAGCTGACTCAATTTTGGCCAGTACAAATGCTGAAACCAATCAAAAGCTGCCAGCTATCTCAATTAAGAGCTATGATTTGAACAAGAGGTTGTACGTTTGAAAGGGTGTTATCTGACTACCGTATATTTTCAATTTAAATTTCTTAGAATCTCAGTATTGTTAGGATAATTGTACATGTGAATTCAGTATAATTAATGAGTAGTTTTATATTCCAGATGTATGCTGTTGACATTAATAGTAAAACAATGATCTAAAAGCGTATAACATGGTTATTTGGGTGTTGTGATTTTTGGGGCTTGCATATCATGTTGTTGTACGTCAATTATAGTCAGATGGGCCTCATTAGGGCCTTAGCGTTTGAATTATTATTGTCAAGCATTTGGAATTTGGAGTTGGCCCAAACAGGGCCGCCTGGGCTGTGGCCAGTCTCGTTTGGCTCCGGCTATCTGCGTTCTTTCATTTGGGCTCAATCTCGAGCCCAGCCATCATCAGTGTGTGTTTCCACTAAGCGACCTCCTTTGAGTAATGCAGTGGGCCTGGATCTATTGGCCCACTTGAAAGATGCGACCGTCTGCCTGGCTTCACTTCTGGGCTCGATCTTGGGCCCAGTTTTTCTTTCAATTGGATTTGGGTTTAAGCTCAAACCAGGATTTGCTTAAATACCCGCGGAGCTCAAACCTGGTGCGCGAACGCGTAGGGTCAGATTGAACTTTAGTTGTATTAAGCCTGAACATCCTTAATTTACTTTAGTGGAATACAATTCTCTTCTTTAAACAAATTGAGGTGTGCCATCAAATCACATAGTCTATGTCACAACCCAAAATCCACTAAGGGTCATGATGGCGCCGGACACCGCAGTCAGGCAAGCCAACCAAATTACTTAATTAAATTCTCGTTTTATATTTCTGAAATCTCTCATTTTATACGTTTAAGCTATACATAGTAAATTTCCCTGAATAAGAAAATAAAACCTTTAACAACTTTTAAAATTCTTAATAAACCCATAGACATCCCCAGAACCCGGAGTCACAAGTGCATGAGCTATTTCTAAGAAACAATACAATACAACATCCGTCCGGAATACAATTGGACAGAAAGTAAATACAATACACTGAAAGAGACTATACTAGCTGCGGGTCGCCTCCAATAATGCAGCTCACCTAGTCCCAGTATCATCAATGCTGCTACACCCAGCAGGCCACTATAAGTACATGTGCCTGTGCAACAAAAATGCACAGAAGTGTAGTATGAGTACAAAAACAACGTGTACTCAGTAAGTATCCCGCCTAATCTCGAAGAAGTAGAGACGAGATGACAACTTCGACACTTACTAAAGGTCCAGTAATAATATTATTAATGCGATGACTCACGGATTTAATAAGAACAACAGTAGATTCAAGTGAATTACTAAACAGGTAAAAGTTCCTCTTCATTAAAAGTCTCCGAATTCATAATCCATTAGTTAACAATTTTCTCAAATCGGGGAGAGCAGATAGCAATATCAATAAATCTCAAGGCAAGCAATACAAGCATGCGCAACTCATGCCGAGGTCGTACGGCCCGATCCAACATAAATGTAAAATGTGCACTGCGGAGGGTCGAGCGACACGAACCATAGATGCATCTATTACCCCGCTCGCGAATCATACATGCGACGCGGTCAAATTTAAATAAACAATCACCCTACTCGCGTACCATACATGCGACGCAGGTACACATAGAAATACATGCTCAAATAGCAAATTAAGAATTTTACGGGGAACATTTATCCCATTAAAAGCCAATTCTCTTTTAATGATTTAAGGAATAAAGTTTAATCCTCTTAGAAATTTATTTACCAATTCGATAGGATTTAAGAAATTCAACTGTCAATAAGATTGCAATTATTTCAAGTATAGCATGTTTTTGGGTCCTAGACTACCCGGACTTACACATATTAGTAGCTACGCACGGACTCTCTTCACCTCGTGCGTACGTAGCCCCCACAAGTAGGAGCACATAACCAATTATTTTACCTATGGGGACAATTACCTCTTACAAGGTTAGAAAGGAGACTCACCTTGCTCCGAAGATCCATAACCGGCATTTCACGCCCTTCCGAAGACTCGAATCGATGCTAAATGCTCCAAAGCTCAAGATATATGACGAAGCCCCCTCTTCAAAAGCTCCAAAAATCACCCACGCCGAGTGAAAAATGGGTGAAATGAACTCAAACCCCGTTTTTAAACATTCTGCCCAGCCCAGGTCCGCCCTTCTTCGTGAACGCGGAAATGCCCTCGCGTTCGCGAAGCACAACCTGCTTCAGCCCCAAATTTCTTCAACGTGTTCGTGGCACGGTGCTCGCGTTCGCGAAGGTCAGCTTCCCAGACCCTACGCGTTCGCGCACAGGCCTCGCGTTCGCGCACCAGGCCAACGTCCTCAGGTCCAGCTCCCCTTTTTTCTTCTACGCGTTCGTGATCGCGCATACCCGTTCACGTAGACAACTCAGCCCACCCCTTCGCGGTCGCGACCTCCTCTACGCGTTCGCGAAGGCCAAATCTAGCAGCCTCCTACCTTCCTCTTCGCGAATGTGGGACACCCTTCGCGTTCGCGAAGAAGGAAACCAGATACCAGCAATCAGCAGCAGCTTTTTACCCAATTTGATCCAAAACCACCCCGAAACACACCCGAGGCCCCCGGGACCCTAACCAATGATACCAACCAGTCCCAAAACACATTACGGATTTGCTCGAGGCTTCAAATCATATCAAACAACGCTAAAACCACGAATCGACCTCCAATCCAAGCTTTATGAACGTTAGAATTTCAAACTTCTACTTTCGATGTTTAAACCTATCAAATCACGTCTGATTGACTTCAAATTTTACACGCAAGTCATATTCAACATTACGGACCTACTCAAGCTTTCGGAATCGAATTCCGACCCCGATATCAAAAAGTCCACTTCCGGTCAAACTTCACAAAAACCTTCAAATTTCTATCTTTCGCCAAATGACTCCAAAATGATGCACGGACCTCCGAATTCACTTCCGATCGCGCTCCCAACACCAGAATTACCATACGGAGCTACTCCCAGACTCGGATTCCCAAACATACGTTGATAACACAGAAATGCACTTCAACCCAAACTTATGAAATTTCTTCCAAAATGCTAACTTCCAAAATAGGCGCCAAAACGCTCCCGGGTCATCCAAAACCTGATCTGGGCATACGCCCAAGTCCGAAATCATCATACGAACCTCCTGGAGCCTTCGAATCCCAATTCCGAGGTCGTTTACTCTAAAATCCAATCCTAGTTGATTCTTTCAACTTAAAGCTTCCGAAATGAGAATTCCCCTTTCGAATCAACCCCGAACTTCTTGAAATTCAATTCCGCCCACGCGTACAAGTCGTAACACCTGAAATGAAGCTGCTCATGGCCTCAATTTGCTGAATAGCGCGCTAGGGCTCAAAACGATCGGTCGGGTCGTTACATCCTCTCCCACTTAAACATATGTTCGTCCTCGAACGTGCTAGGAACTGTGCTGGGGTTGTCTGAAATTGTTGTTTAACACCTCGAGCACCTACCCGTGCTACCACAACTCAGCTGGGCACCCTAGGTTGGTCAATCTGAAGATATCCTTTTTCACTTAAGCAAATAAGCCTTTGAGCCCAATTCCATCATCCAGAATTCTCTGCCAGGCATGTTCCAACATACGCTCACCGTATCAATAACACATGCAACACCAAAACATGACTGCATATCTTAGCTGAATTCACACCTTGCACCACTTTACTCACAGGACCACAATAACATTCTCTGATCGAATAAATCGAAATTCCACGAATCTGATGCTTCCATTGCACCTCATGACCTACATAGGTCTTGCTCTAACTCTTACAATACCGCCAAGATGGAAGAGGTGTGTAGAAATTCATAACCAACTGTCGAACCAACAATTCATCAGGCCTATACTCCTGACAAGAACCATCAGCTCATTCTGAACCAAATAATGGTATTTGCTCCTTAATATACTTCATGTAATCAGGTTGCACTGATCCTAAATCAAATGATCTCGTCTCACCCAGTACGAACCGCTTAGGCAATAAGCCACCCTGGACATGCTCAAAAGTCTCATATGATGTCACAATGTGCCAATAGGCTATGAACTCGAATGTGACAAAAGGAAAACGAACTCTGGAAAGGAAATCCAATTACCCCGCTCGCGAATCATATATGCGACGCGGTCAACATATTTAAACATACACCCCGCTCGCGAATCATGCATGCTACGCTGGCACACAGCTAATATAAGTTCCTCTCAGGAAAAGAGGAAACAAAACACATAAAAATAGATACGGGGAACTGTACTCAACATCATACTGCTCCGGTGTGCAACCCGATCCAAATATCATACCCATGGTGGCGTGCCACCCAATCCACACATAGATTTCACATAAGGAAATATACATTGAGCAACTGCTCATTACAACCAAATGCCGAATATCGATCACAAGCACGCTAAGTGCATAATACCATCCCTGGGGAGACATGTAGTGCCATAGGCTACAAAACTCAAGCACAACTGAGGTGCGATATATGATCCGAATCTCGAGAGCCCTCCTGCTCACATAACATCATCTCTACGCGGAACGTCAACACATAAGCAATTTCCCAAGCCGTCTCACAACTCACGCGGCGTAGTGTATCACTACATGAAATATCTGACGACGATATATCACCCTGACTACTCCTCCTTAAGGAGCGCATTTCTGAAATGAACACATCTGGCCTGATATAGAGCCCCATATTCACATTTGAATCCATCCATAGACCTCTAGCTAATCCTGATCGCACCGAACTAGACTAATAACCTTTCAAGGGTCCATAATAGCTCCCCTTTCTCTCATAACACATAAGAACAACCATCATAACTGGAGTAATCATTCACAGTCCACAACCCAATAAACCGAGTGCCCTCCAGGCATAAATTCTCAAATTAACGATACCACCACAATCTCCATACTTGGTTTCATTCTCCAATCAATCAGTGACTACACGCCACACCTGTACAATTTTCCTGTGGAACACGCCCCCACGACCTTTCGTAACAGATAACAAGTCTGTATATCCATACCACCGGCCGCACTAACGCTGAAAGGCGATCAAGAATCCATAACCAGGATGCAAAGCCTCTTTCACAAACGCCGATCTCAGGTGACGCTGAAGACAATACCAACTTACTTTAAACATCGAAACTACTTTCCTGCTCATCCGAGCTCGTGACATTCTCGTCAACACCGAACTGTAACCTTGATCCTCACTTCAGATTCCATACTACTCACTACACCCAACATACCAATATACAATAGAACACGATTTTCATCATAACTCCGGAACCACTAATAGTTTAACACTTCATCATATCTAAACTTTTCACTTAACTCACTTTAGGAGAACCATTGCGACACACAGGTGAATTCTCATAACCGTAGAATACGCCAAATCTCTAAGTAGTGGTCTTAAGCCACTATAGCCCTTCCGGGACCCGCCTACGCATGACAGGCCATAACAGTAGAATACTTCTGAATAACATTAATTACGGCGGCCGAAAAGCCTCACATGTACCGTCACAATCACTCGCACAACTTGATCGCGCTGAAGGAACCGATCACTGCCACCAACATGCCAATTTAACTATGGCTAATCAATCTATCTTCTTCCAATTTATCCTCGATTGCCTTAGAAATAATAATAATTCCATTCAACACATAGCATACTCCATCCGCACTCATCTCGAGTGACCTTGACTCACGAGACCATGCTGTCTCAAATCCCACGAACCATTTCATACCTCTCGAGGGCTACACTGCAAGTCAAAATATCATAGAACATTCTGTGCCCCTTCTCATAAGCTGCTATCAAGATTGATTCTTAACCGTATCTATAGGCTCAAATCCATTAGGCACCACACTTTACCCCTTTGGATCCACTAGGACCGTTGTTGAGAGCCACCCGTTCTGACTTGGCCCCGAATATAATCGACTCCATAAATCTTCTAGCACATGAATACCCTCTCGACGAAGCACCCGGCAGAATCACTTCCCTTGAAATCCACATCTATACAAGGCATAATTCCTAAGTCCTTCTCAAAGTCTGAACATGGACCAATAAGGCCAACTATAGCACACCGTTAACAATACCTTTGATCAAATCACCGCTTATGTCCTTTTCGTAGCTGGAATGACCCATCAATATGCAGAAACCTCGCGAGTAGTTAACCATGCAACCCTAATCATAGGTGGTGGGACTCTCCCACTTAGCTTGAAGCCATTATTACACAACTCTGGACTCCACCAGGATCCTTTATTTCTTATTGACATAACCTTGCGCAATCAACCGACAAAATTCTCGGAATCTTTCTGTAAAACCCCTTTTTATACCCTGAGTCATCAACCACATTCGCACCACCGATCTCCTTGCTGTATAACCAATAGAATTTCCGCAGAAGCTTCGCCAACCATGCAGTCGCCGATCCGCTCACTAGAGATACCCCACCTGTGGGATTTACGTGCTGACGTCTTCCAACGCTGCTACACGAGGTGCAATCCCCAAGACATTAATGTCCCATCCTGAGTCTAAGCTCACTCTCTAGCTGCACAAGTCCATTCACCTCCCGTGGACATCAATTAAGTGCACGGCAACATCCTTCCAATTCAAAGTTAGGTTGTATCCTTCTTCATTTCAAGCAAATCATTTCCGTTATATCAAATCTCCTGCCGCCTAATAGCCCATACTCCAAATTAATGCATAGGCCCAAATCACCAATCACTAAAATTCTCAAATCACCCCAAACTCTCCCACTTTGGCGAGACTCATCACTCTAGTCGACTACTCGACCTTTGCTTCTTATACCTGGCCTTCTAGAAATTTTAATCACCGCCTGAAACTCCCCACATGTCCTTCCTCATCCTTTGTTGTTCAGTTGTTGCCTTAAATAAAACCTATCTTCGTGCACTTGAACCCACAATTGCTGCTAACTTTAAACCTTTCTGAAGATCATCTTCCTCAAACCGTCGACATTAGGAACACTGATTAAATCCTGCACTACCGCACCCCGCGATATCTGACAGCCGCATCTTCAATACTATTTCACAATATCTTACCCCAAAGGCGAATTGTAGAAGATCATAGCACCGGCGAACTTAGTACGTTCAATTAGGACAACGACACCTCATCATAGAAGAAAACTCCACCAAGTCTCATTACTCCACCAGCCCACATCTGACCATTCTCAGTCCGATTGCCTTTCCCCTGTCGGGAATAAAATACCGAATCTCTAGATCATGCACTGAGTAACCCTCCCTTCAAGTCATTCACTGCCCCAACACGTAGGCAAACATCCTACCATCATATCAATACTGCGGAATAATCGTTCATAGCATCATGGAAACTTGTGCCTAGCCTCATAGCTCTTGGAAGCACCGCAACTGAGCCGAAATGACAGATATCCTTCCACAAGGCGGCGATAATAGCTCAAACAACCCCGCAGGGAGAAACACCCCGCACCATATTCGTAGTACCATTACAAATTCTTAAATTCTTGACTTATAGCCAGCGGTTTGCGTCGCGTAAGATTGAGTAGGAAGGAAGCAAGGGCATAAGCCTCAAGGAATCAAATCGCACAATGAGGAATCAAGAAGGGAAGTACTCCTAACAGTCCTGCAGCCTCCCGAAGATAAGTACAGATGTCTTCGTACGGATCCGCAAAACTCTACTAGACTTGCTCATGACTCGTGAGACCTACCAGAACCTAGTGCTCTGATACCATGTTGTCACGACCCAAAATACACTAAGGGTCGTGATGGCGCCGGACACCGCAGTCAGGCAAGCCAACCAAATTACTTAATTAAATTCTCATTTTAAATATTTCTAAAATTTCTCCTTTTATACGTTTAAGCTATACATAGTAAATTTCACTGAATAAGAAAATAAAACCTTTAACAACTTTTAAAATTCTGAATAAACCCATAGACATCCCCAGAACCCGGAGTCACAAGTGCATGAGCTATTTCTAAGAAACAATACAATACAACATCCATCCGGAATACAATTGGACAGAAAGTAAATACAATACGCTGAAAGAGACTATACTAGTTGCGGGTCGCCTCGAGTAATGCAACTCACCTTGTCCCAGTATCATCCATGATGCTACGCCCATTAGGCCACTAGAAGTACATGTGCATGTGCAACAAAAATGCACAGAAGTGTAGTATGAGTACAAAAAAGACGTGTACTCAGTAAGTATCCCGCCTAAACTCGAAGAAGTAGAGACGAGATGGCAACTTCGACACTTACTAAAGGTCCACTAATAATATTATTAATGCGATGACTCACGGATTTATTAAGAACAATAGTAGATTCAAGTGAATTACTAAACAGGTAAAAGTTCCTCTTTATTAAAAGTCTCCGAATTCATAATCCATTAGTTAACAATTTTCTGAAATCGGGGAGAGTAGATAGCAATATCAATAAATCTCAAGGCAAGCAATACAAGCATGCGCAACTCATGCCGAGGTCGTACGGTCCGATCCAACATAAATATAAAATGTGCACTGCCGAGGGTCGAGCAGCACGAACCATAGATGCATCTATTACCCCGCTCGCGAATCATACATGTGACACGGTCAAATTTAAATAAACAATCACCCTGCTCGTGTACCATACATGCGACGCAGGTACACATAGAAATACATGCTCAAACAGCAAATTAAGAATTTTACGGGGAACATCTATCCCATTAGAAGCCAATTCTCTTTTAATGATTTAAAGAATAAAGTTTAATCCTCTTAGAAATTTATTTACCAATTCAATAGGATTTAAGAAATTCAACTGTCAATAAGATTGCAATTATTCCAAGTATAGCATGCTTTTGGGTCCTAGACTATCCGGACTTACACATATTAATAGCTACGCACGGACTCTCGTCGCCTCGTGCGTACGTGGCCCCCACAAATAGGAGCACATAACCAATTATTTTACCTATGGGGACAATTCCCTCTTACAAGGTTAGAAAGGAGACTCACCTCGCTCCAAAGATCCATAACAGTCATTCCACGCCCTTCCGAAGACTCGAATCGATGCTAAATGCTCCAAATCTCATGATATATGATGAAGCCCCCTCTTCAAAAGCTCCAAAAATCGCCCAAGACGAGTGAAAAATGGGTGAAATGAACTCAAACCCCGTTTTTAAACATTCTGCTCAGCCCAGGTCCGCCTTTCTTCGCGAACGCGGAAATGCCCTCGCGTTCGCGAAGCACAACCTGCTTCAGCCCCAAATTTTTTCAGCGCGTTCGCGGCGCGGTGCTCGCGTTCGCAAAGGTCAGCTTCCCAGACCCTACGCGTTCGCGCACCAGGCCTCGCGTTCACGTAGGCCAACGTCCTCAGGTCCAGCTCCTCTCTTTTCTTCTACACGTTCGCGATCGCGCATACGCGTTCGTGTAGACAACTCAGCCCACCCCTTCGCGTTCGCGACCTCCTATACGCGTTCGCGAAGGCCAAATACAGTAACCTCCTACCTTCCTCTTCGCGAACGCGGGACACCCTTCGCGTTCGCGAAGAAAGAAACCAAATACCACCAATCGGCAGCAGTTTTTTACCCAAATTTGATCCGAAACCACCTCGAAACACACCCGAGGCCCCCGGGACCCCAACCAATCATACCAACCAGTCCCAAAACACATTATGGACTTGCTCGAGGCCTCAAATCATATCAAATAATGGTAAAACCACGAATCGACCTCCAATCCAAGCTTTATGAACTTTAGAATTTCAAACTTCTACTTCGATGTTTAAACCTATCAAATCACGTCTGATTGACTTCAAATTTTACACGCAAGTCATATTCGATATTATGGACCTACTCCAGCTTTCAGAATCGAATTCCGATCCCGATATCAAAAAGTCCACTTCCGGTCAAACTTCTCAAATACCTTCAAATTTCTATCTTTAGCCAAATGACTCCAAAATGACCCACGGACCTCCGAATTCATTTCCGATCGCGCACCCAACACCAGAATCACCATACGGAGCTACTCCCAGACTCAAATTCCCAAAAGGACGTCGATAACACAGAAATGCACTTCACCCCAAACTTATGAAATTTCTTCCAAAATAGGCGTCAAAATGCTCCCGGGTCATCCAAAACCCGATCCGGGCATACGCCCAAGTCTAAAATCATCATAGAAACCTACTGGAGCCTTCGAATCCCAATTCCGATGTCATTTACTCAAAAATCCAATCCTAGTTTATTCTTTCAACTTAAAGCTTCCGAAATGAGAATTCTCCTTCCGAATCAACCCCGAACTTCCCGAAATTCAATTCCCCCACGCGTACAAGTAGTAACACCTGAAATGAAGCTGCTCATGGCTTCAAACTGCTGAACGGCGCGCTAGGGCTCAAAACGACCGGTCGGGTCGTTACATCTATGGCCCTCACATCGACATCTTGATTAACATAGAAAATGCCTTGAATTTTCGTAGTTTTCTCTAGGAGCGTTAATTAAATAAAGTGTCATAACAACGGGTACAGTTCCCATAACGTAGTCATGATACATAATTCCCAAATCCGGGTGTACATTTTATGTGACCCGACTTCAATTTCCATTAATGCTAAATAAGATAAACATGTCATAAACCGCGGGTGCATTTCATGTAGCGTGGTTTACCATGTGTTTTCAAAAACGAATGTGTGTGTGACGATCATGAGTTTTCCTAAAAAATATTAAAAGCGGTTTAAAAGGGATAAATGCACATAGGTTTCAAAAAAATGTTTTTAAAATCAGATATATAGGCCAATAATAATAGTTGAGCGACCATGCTAAAACCACGGAACCCGGGAATGCCTAACACCTTCTCCCGGGTTAACAGAATTCCTTACCCGGATTTCTGTGTTCGCAAACCATAAATAAGAGTCAACCTTCCTCGATTCGGTATTTAAACCGGTGACTTCGGACACCATGAATCATCCCAAGTGGCGACTCTGATTTTAAATAAAATAATCCCGTTTCAATAATCACTTAAATTGGAAAAACTCCCCTATACCCCTTTCGAGGTAGAAAAAGGAGGTGTGACAACGGAAACAGTATTCTTTCCCGGTGAACCCTCACTATAACACACATGTCCTCCTCTACTCGTTATTACTGCATCCTTTTCATTTTTCGAGTCGATTGTCTATCGGAAATAACTTCTCTATTTTCACAAGGTAGGGGTAAGGTCTACGTACATACTACCCATACCCCACTTTGTGAGATTACACTGCGTTGGATCTATCGAAAATAACTTCTCTATTTTCACAAGGTAGGGGTAAGATCTACGTACATACTACCCCATACCCCACTTTGTGAGATTACACTGCGTTTGTCATTATTGTCCGGGTATTCATAACAATTTACACATATCTAAAATTGATTTAAACTTGTCAAACTTAGAAGGTCAAGTTCTCAAGGTAAATCTGCTCGATAGGTACACTTTGAGTGTTGTAATTGAAATCCAAATTGTTAATTCATACCTTAACAATAGTGAACTGAGACTTTTCAATTGAGATTTTAAGCACCAAAAAGCAAAATAAAAATAAAAATGAACAAGTAGATAATAGATAGGAGAAAAAGAGGGAGTTCTAATAATTCTCCCTCGAATTTAGCTAGTCTAGTTCGCGCTATGATATTTATTAAACTTAACAAATTTCAGCATAAAAAAGGCTCTACGCCCTTCCCCTATGACGACTCTATCACCATCAACGGCCCTTGAACCTCCTGATCTTAGTTCAATGCAAATAGATGTCCCAAATTCTACTCCTAATAAAACTTCCTACATCCGGACCCTACTTTTCACTAACCAATTATCACACATATCCACCACTTGTCACACTAATCACTATAACCTTGATCTCACTGATGAAAGTCATACTACACTAAATTTAGAGGACTTTATCCCTTTATCCTCCTCTGATAAATCCAGACTATATCTTCCTTGGCAATTCTCTGTCATTTTAAAAAAATTTGGGAAAAAGTGGGTCACCAGGCCCTTAACACAAATTAACTGCCTTATGGCAGCCGACTGAACCACTACCAATTATTGACTTAGGTTCAGATTTCTACTTGATCAAATTTCTTAAGGAGAAAAACATGAATCATGCCCTTCACGATGGTCCATGATTTCTATTTATTCACTTTCTTTTAGTACGGAGATGGGAACCCAAGTTTATTGCTTCCTCAGCTCAGCTAACCTATTCAGCCATTTGGCTACGTCTCCCCGAGCTCCCTACGGAATTCTACGACATGGATATCCTACGAAAAGTAGGACAAAAAATTGGGAGACTGCTCAAAGTTGATACTCGCACATCCTCAACGACAAGGGGTCGCTATGCACGTATCTGCATTGAAGTCCCTATTGAGAAGCTGCTAAAAACACATGTCTACATCGGAACTCATCGACATCTATTTGGTATGAAGGTCTCAACCTCCTTTGTACAAGATGTGGTTGCCTAGGCCATCGCCAAACCCAATGTTCCTCCCCTTCCTCGTTAATCACCTCACAACAACCTTCTTCCTCTAATGGAACCCAACCACCAAATAATACCGTCATACATACTGCTAACCCATTGTTGATACCCAATTTTTCCTCAAACTATTTTTTAAATTTGCATATATACCTTCAAAATTATTTTTATAATAATTGGTATTTTTTCATAATTTTCCATATTATTACTAATTTATTTTTCTAATTTATTCAGTACTTTATATCCAATAATTATTCATAAATTACATTACAAGTAATTTCAAAGTATTTCTTAGCTCAATATATCATATTTTATTAGGATTTAATTATTTCACAAATTAGCCAATTTGGCATTGTTTGGCTATAATTATAATAATTTTGCAATTATAGCCTAATTGTACACTTTATGCTATTTAATTCAATAATAAGTCATTTTATATTGAAAATATTAGTTAATTACCTTAATTTTACCTATTTAGCTTTAATTTCATTTTATGTAATTATTAGCTATTTTATTAATTATTTATCTAATTTTGATGAGTATTTAACAATTAGCCATTCTTATTTAAATTATAGCCTAATTAAACCTGGTCCAAATTAAATAACCCACCAGAACCCAAGCCCGATACCCTATCCTACCCGGCCCAATCCCCATTCCTTCTGAGTCGTTGATTATTTTGAATCAAAGGTCCAGATCAGCCCCTTCCTAATTTAACACCCTAATGACTACCCTCGTCTCTCATTTCCCCCCCCCCCTCTCATTCTCTCTCAACCGGTCTCTCTATCTCCCTCTCTCTATCTCTGGTTCTCTCTAGAACCTTCCCTTCTCCCCTCCTCTCCGATGGACCCTGTCCACCTTCTCCGGCCACCTCCCTCGCCGGAAACCATAGCCTCTCATCATCTCCTGGCCTCTGCTTCACCCCACGCCGGTTTGATACTACCCTGAGGTCCTCAGGTGAACCTGGAGCGGTTGAACTCCTACCCATGGTCCTTCATGCCATTTTTTGGCCACCTCCGGCGTTCGAGTAAGATCTATGACTTTTCCAGCTAAAACCGGTAACATTTTAAGGGTTTTCTCATCTTCTCTGGGTTCTCTGAAACCCTAACTCTTAAGATTTTCCAATTTCTTTTAGATCTGTGTATATTATGAGCTTTTGTTGTTTTCCTCAAAGGTTTTTTCTAATTTTTCTAAAGTAACTCTTCATCTTCAACTAGGGTTTTAACCCCTTTTTCAAAAAAAATGCTTTTCTTCTGGGTTTTTTTTGTATTAATCTACGACTCTCACTATGTTTAAACGTTTGTTTGAGCCTTCTCCTCTATCCGAGTTATTCTGTTTAAAACCCTAATGTTTCTTCAGTTTCTGAGTTCGTCTTGGGTGCTATGTTCAAAATATGTATATTTCTTATGAACGTTCTGTGATTCTGTGGTTTTACCCTATGTTTGCTTGTTAGAGTGTCTGGTTGCAACTATTCCTGCCTATTATGTGATCCTATTCTATTTCTTGTTCACCAATGTTGCTGAAACTTCACTTCTCCTGCCTGTATTACATCTATTCTGTTAATTTAGGTCATGCTCTATGTGAATTCCTGATTTATATGGTTTTTACCCTATGTGTGCTTGTTAGAGTTGCTGATTTTCGTCTATTATGAGTTTAATCTGTTTATTCTCATGAGATTATGCTAATTTCTCCTAAATTGGTATTGTTCTCTATTTGTGGTCTTCGAATCCCTGTGATTGGTTCTTCATCGATCTTGTATGATATTTTCTACTGATTCTTGAGATATCCTTTTAATTAAGGCTGGTTTCCTGTTTATCCTTGCCTATAGCATGTTACTCCGCTCATGTGTGATATTTTCCTTTCATAAATATTGACTCCCCGTAATTAGAACCTCACTCGAGGACCTCCTTACTGATTTCCAGAATTTGAAATATCTCTTGCCTTATTTTTGTAGCTGATTCCGCTGTCAAACTAATTTGTATATATTTTCCTTAAATAGGATTCTAAACTTGACCTTAATTGCATGCTCTATACCTATATTACACTTATACTACTTCCTTATTGTGTTATAAGCAGCTTTACTTGATTCTTTTCCTTATTTTGCCACTGCTTCTTGCCGTTTGAGTATGATTCCTTAATTAAAGGAAGTCTTTATACTAAATTGATTCTAATTAACGTTAATTTCTATAATTTCTGCTGAACTATTATTTTTACCTTATTCTTCCGCCCGCTTTCAAACTATATATACTCTATTCATTCATTAGCATAACATACGAACAAAAATCTGTTCTACTCTCTCTCTCACAACTAAAACTCTCTATTCTCTCTTCTGTGCTACTTGCTACTATTCTAAGTTAGCCGGCTGTAAGCCAAGGCTAGCTACTGTGCCTCTCCTATTTCTGCTTTGTGTTTTCGCTTTCTTCACTTCACTGGTATGTTCTAATTCAGATTTCAGTCCTCAAACTAACATGTTTCTATTACTGTTACAATTCCTTGTATTTTTTATATGCTTTTATTTACTATTTTTGTTGTTCAACATGTAATTAGGATCCTGAATTCCCTCTACATGTTAAGTTATGCTTTACTTGTCAATGACCAGCATGTTTCTGTATACTTAGTACATGTTTCTTATGTGAATCCCCATGATTGGTACGTTAGTTTGATCATGGTCCTAGTTGTTTGGTGTTGATATGTTAATCTAATTCAACACCCTACTGGCCCCCCTGATCCTCTGAACCTGTAGGAGTTTCTGATTGTGTGCTCATATATGTTCCTGCCTGCTACATGTTTGCCCTCACATGCTCCATATTTGTGCCTCCATCCCATTCCCTTGCTTGTGTTTGCTGGACTATTCTTGGTCCTTGGTGTGATGCTGACTTTGTTTTGGTTCTGAGATTGGTATGCATGCTCCTTCAAATTATTTTCATCAGTTAAACTTTGTTATAAAACTATTTCAGTTAAGTCTCTCTTTTTCAAAACTATTTCTTATTACCCTTTTTCAAATCTGTTTTCTTACTTAAACTCTTCAAAACTATGTCGAGCACTCTCACTCTACTCTTAGATCACTAAGTTCTGCCCCTTTTGTGTGAGCATTGCCTTGGGACCCTTGAGCTCCCTCTGAACTTTGACACACAAAAGCTAGCCTTTCCACACTGCACTTACTCTATCTTGGCTATGAAATCTGGGTGTGAGCACTGCCCGGGAGCCCTTGAGGTCCTTAGGGAACTCTGACACACCCGTATTATGAGAAAGGTCGTGAAACAATACTTGGCATTGAGGACCTGGAGACTTGGGCCTATTCTATAGGCTCCCTATAATTAACTTCTTATTTTTTCTTTATTTTCAGTTATGTAATTCCTATTCAAAGGCCTGTAATAATTATTTGTAAATGACTCTGGGGTTGGATAGTGAAAAGGGGTGGGTAATATGCATGTTGTAGTATAATTCGGGGTAGAAATCATGTTCCTAGGATTACTTTCTCTATGCGCAATAGCAGCCATGCTTAGGTACAACATGCCAAGCATGCTGTGCATTAGATATCATGCTATTTAGGATTTATATGTACTGTTTTCAGCATCTCATCCACACTTAGAAATCCTCTCTATAGGGTAGATAATAACAATAAAATAAGTTGCTATTATGTGATTCTGCCCATGTAAATATGTTCTGAAATTTCATTTAGAAATCCTGCCTTAGGGTAAACGTGTTAACACAATTTGTTATTCACGCACTCACCATATTGCAATCATGCTCCACACTTAGAAATCCTGCTTTAGGTAAACAACATCAAAACTGTCACTCCTGCCTATTTTGAAGCTGTGCATAATTTGATGTGCATTTAGAAATCCTGTTTAAGTTATTATGCATCATGTTGCATTAGACATCATGTTATAGGATCGCACTTATTCAATCACACTAGTCTAAATACAAATGTATAAACAGTACTCCTGTTCTAAAAAAACTGGTAACTAGTCTCTGGATGTTTGCAACATTTAGAATTGCATGTTATTAGGTATAACAATATGGAATTATTAACAAATCTAAATAACCGCTACATATTATTTTACACCTAGGCAAGACTTAGGTAATCAACTTTAAAATAAAATCAGAACCGTCTTTGTGATTAGTGTTTAACTGCCAGCGTGTTAGAATCAGTAGGCAAGCCTGATTAGAACTTCCTCTCTGAGTTATGTAATAAATCTGACTCTACTGTTATCACTTAGATACCATGCTTAGGATCTGAATTTAGACCTTAATTGTGTATGAGTCATGCTGTTTATGTGTACTATGTGTGGAGGTATATCTGAGCCTTTTATTTGTCTTTCATGATCCCCTTTAATTGAAGTCCTATTTGTTTATTATATTTCGCCTTAGTATTTTACCTTTAAACTTGAGGGTCTGCCTAGAACCCCCTTTTTATAGGATAGGAGTCCCAAATTCCTCCGGGACTGATAGGAAGGGACGGGTAACAGCATGCAATGGGGGTCGAGACCAACCCTCGTTTAATTACCTTCATGGGGTGGAAAAGGGTAGATATGGATATGATGACCATTGCGTTAATACCACGTGTAGCCCCCCCTTTGAGGAGTGTCGTACCGGGTATTGCATTGATGTGATCCATATTATAAACAAACCTAGGATACCCCTTTACATTCACAAATACGCTTAGATTGTAATTCTTTTCCAAAATCTAGCTTTTCATTAACTGATTTTCGAACATTTGTGTACTTAAACTTAAATACCCTATTATTTGCGGCATACTTGTTTATTTGCTAAATTATACAAATCCACAAAAGCTGTTTGGCCGGGAACCATACTGTTGGATCCTGAGAGGTGCCTAACACCTTCCCCTTAGGATAATTTCAAGCCCTTACCCTGTCTCTGGTTACCAAACGTAGTTATAAATGAACCCTCTAGGTGCCCTAACGCACCTTAAATCGCTAGGTGGCGACTCTTCAAAATGCAAACCCCTTTCCCAAAAGGAACGAGTTGTCTCGACCAAAATATCATTTACCCGATTTTGCAAGAAAAAGGGGGCGCGCCAGCATGGCGACTCCGCTGGGGATTTTTAGGCTTTTACCATTTCAGATCGTTTTTGTGAATTTGTACCCCCCTATGTGCAATTATTTGTTTAATTCCTTTAAGCGTTTAATTTCTTCTTCAAAAGCAAACTGACGTATCTTTTTTGTTTCCTTCCTTTGTAACCGTTTTAAATTATAAAACTACTGTATTTATCGCTTTCTTAACGTGCAAATACATGACAACATGCTTTTAATTATTGTATAATCATGCTCAACATCATACTCCACTCGTGCCAAACAAAATACTATAGCAACGCTTGATGGGTGGTTGCGCCCTTCCTATATCATTACCCCCTAAATTTGGAAAGGCTTATTTACGGTAAAACTAGTCGATCAGTAGTGCAGTCGACGGTTCCGTGCCTTCCCCCTTGAGTTGCCCGCTCAAGGGTACCAGTCTAAAACCCCATAGAAATCTTACTCTGTTATTGTTGTTGCATGCATCATGGTCAAACCTAGCCAGGCTAAAAGTGTTGTCCGCACAATAGCTTTTAAGATAGCCTTGTCCAAAAATCCACTGGGTTTCCCTAAACCCAAACGGATATCATCACGCTCTGTGCATTTATTTGGAGAACTAAATGCTTCATGCTAATTGTTGATGTTAGATAGTCGAGTCTGGTGGGGGTATATGCCTAACTTTGTTTGCCTTGCAGAAATATGAGGCACGAAGTCCCCAGATTCAGCATGGTCACCAATATCCACCCAAGATTGCTGAGTTGGTAGGAAGATTTACATTCTAGTGACAAAACCCTCGTCAGAAAATATCTGGGTAATCTACCGTCTATCCTGGAGATCCAGCCTAACAACATGATAATAGAGGCTGCTACCTTATTTTGGGATTGTGAAAGGGCCGTATTCCACTTTGGGGACATCGAAATGACACCTTTTCTAGAGGAGATAGGAGGACTGGCCAGTCTAGTGTGGGAAACCCCGGGTTTGTTAATGCCCGAGAACCGCACAGGCAAGAGTTTCCTAAAAATGATGGGTTTGAAGAAGAATGCAGAATTGGTATGCCTAAAGGAATCGTACATCCCTTTTGACTACCTCTATGAAAGGTACGGTCACAGAAAATCATACCGTACCTACCATGACGAGTTTGCCATCACATCCTTGGGACATATCCATCGTAGGGTATTCGTCTTCATGTTTTGCTTCCTGGGTCTGATCGCGTTTCCAATGAAGAAAGAGAGAATCCATACTAGGCTGGCTATGGTAACCAAGACCGTAATGGAGGGGATTGGTGGGCAGACATTCAGCATTGTACCCATGATCATTGCAGACATATACCGAGCCTTAGAGAAGTGTCAACGAGGAGCGAGACACTTCGAAGGCTACAATCTACTACTTTAGCTTTGGCTCATGGAACATCTCCAAAAGGGCGAATACCGACAAGAAATTCAGCGAAGGGCCTGGGATGACCACATCTCTTTCCACCATCCAAAGCGAATGAGTTACATCCCCGACACGTTCTCTCATCCTGAGAATGCCAAAGAATGGGTTGAGCTCTTTAATAATCTGACTGAAGAACAGGTTCAATGGATGTTCGAGTGGTTTCCGATAGAGGAGTTCATCACCTGATCCAGAGATGCACCTTTCCTGATACTGATTGGTCTAAGAGGAACATACCCTTACGTCCCTCTTCGAGTTATGAGGCAAGCAGGTAGGAAACAAGTCCTACCCAGGATCGACAAAATGAGCTATCTTCGAGCTAACTTCCAAAATGATGATAGTCCCCACAAGTGCCAAGCCCAGCACATGTGGCACTGCAAGATCGTAATGGAGAAAGACACCATTGAGCCAGACAAATATCATGCCGGTTGTACCCCTTTCTATTCTGGTTGGTTACAATTAGGATGGTCTGGGTAAGCCAGGGTTCGTTCAAGGCCACAGAATTATAGATGAAAAGGCTGAGGCACAAGTCAAATACAACCAGTTGCGCAAAAGGATCCATGAATGCGAGAGCGAACACCGCGACATACACGAGTTCAACAAGAAGCTGATTGAGGAATGGAAAGTGTGACGACCCGACCCGTCGTCACGTGTGTTACCGCCCCGTTTTCCCTATTTTCTATTTCCTTATGTTTCAGTATCAGTATTAGATGTTTTGGAGTTGATTTGGATTGGGTTTGGTAAGAAATGAGACACTTAGTCTCTTTTAAGAAGGCTTAAGCTAGAAAAGTCAACCGGACGTTGACTTTTGTGTTAGAGGGCTCGGATATGAATTTCGATGATTTGGTTAGCTTCGGAGGTTGATTTATGAATTAGGAGTGTCATCAAAAGTGATTTTGGTGGTCCGGAGTAGAATTAGGCTTGAATGGGCAAAGTTAGGATTTTGGCGAATTCCGGTCGATAGGTGAGATTTTGATCCAGGGGTCGGAATGAAATTCCGAGAGTTGCAGTAGCTTCGTTAGGTGATTTGGGATGTGTGTGCAAAATTTCAGGTCATTCGGAGGTATTTTGGTTGGGTTTTTTTATCGAATGCGTGTTTCGGATGTTTTGGAAAAACTTAGGCTTGAATTCGATGAGAAACGATGGTTTTAGTGTTGTTTGAGGTGTTTTGATGATTGGAGCAAGTTTGAATAAGGTATTGGATCATGTTTGTATTTTTGGTTGAGGACCCGGGGGCCTCGGGGTGATTTCGGATGGCTAACGGGATGAAATTTGGAGTTTAAGGACTGCTGAGTGGTCGGGCATCTGGTATTTTCGCTTCTGCGTAAATGGACTGCAGAAGCGGTTCCGCAGAAGCGTATGAGGAGTCGCAGAAGCGAGGTTGGGCATTTTGGAGATTTCCGCAGGAGCGGACTATTTCCCGCATAAGCGGCTTCCGCAGAAGCGGTTAGTGACCGCAAAAGCGGTCCAAGGCAATAAGTGAGATTCCGCAGAAGCGGAAAGTGACCGCAGATGCGGTAGTCGCAGAAGCGACAAAGGCACCGCAGAAGCGGAAATAACTGATCAGAAGTGGGTTTTAATCCCTTCGCGAATTTTTACAGAAACATATTTTTTAACTTCGGACTTGGGGTGTTCTTGAGCGATTTTGAAGATGAAATTCAAGGACTTTGATCAGGTAAGCATTCTTGGACTTAGAACACAATTTTATCATGCAAATACATGAAATTACACTGAAAACTCAAGGAATTAAGGTCAAAAATGGTGGTTTAGGGCTTGAAACCTAAGAGAACAAAAATGGGAATTTGAGGGGTCATTTGGACTCCGATTTTGGTGTTCTTTATATGCATGGACTCGTGGCGAGATAAGGCATCCGGTGATGTGAAATTTATAATTTTTCGAGAAGACTTCGTGATTTTCGATGTTTTTCGAGTCTTTTCGATTGGGTTATATTCCCTTAGCATATTGTGACGTATTCGCTATGGTTTTGGTCACATTCGACGCACGAATAGGTGAATTTGAAAGGCAAGGGCATAGCAAGCTAGGACTTTGGCCGGCTTGAGGTTAGTAATAAATGTAAATGCTGTGTTGAGGGTTTGAAACCCCGAATTTGCACATCGTAGTGCTATGTGAGGTGACTTGCACGCCGGATAACGGGCGTGGGGTAGAGCACCGTCGGGGATTGTGACTTGGTGTGTCCCGCTTAATAAAAATTGCTACCTAATTGATTGTAGTTTTGTGATGTCCTTATAAAAATGGATTAATTGTCATAATTGGGCTTCGTGCTAACTACTTGAATCCTTCAGGGATTATTTTTACTGGTTTCTTACCATATTTCTAGATATTGAACTCAGTCGTGGTATTTAACACTGTTTTTGTAAACTCAGCCATTTTTCTAAAAGTAGAAACTAAAGTAATATTTTTAAATGAAGTTTGGGCTGAATATTTTTATAGTATTGTGCCGAAAGGCTTATGTGATTTTGGACTGAGTATGGGATCGGACTGCACGCCGTAGTGGTATGATATTGATATTGATATGAGGCCAAGGGTCTGTTTGATGCCACGATATGGCTTATTATTGCGCTTGGGCCGTAAGGGGGCCCTCCCGGAGTCTGCACACCCCTAGTGAGCGCCGTCGACGTTAAATAAATGGAGCGGGCTGCACGGCCGCAGCGGGGTACATGAGAGTACCGGTTTATGTGTTGCATTGCATATTTTAATTGTCATTTATTCTTTATCTGTTGTGGTATTATTGTAGTTGTCCTTGCTGTTTGCTGTATTTATAGCTTTACCTTATGTTTATTTGGGATTTATTATCCTCGGACATTATTTATATTTATTACTTTCTGGGTTGGAAGTACTCACAATACTCCCTACACCTTGTGTGCAGATTCAGGTACACCACAGGGTGAGTGAGGACTTGTTGGCTGAGCAGCGTTTATCCGGGAGTATCGAGGTAGCTGCATGG
>NW_017671333.1:219887-221551 GCF_001879085.1 Nicotiana attenuata
GCCTTGGTCTCTCCCATCGTATCTTTATCCTCTTATTCGGTATTTCTTTCCTAGACTAGACTTGTGATTAGGTGAATATTTTGTATTAGAGGCTCATGTTCGTGACACCAGATCTGTGGGCTATTTATTATTTTATTTTGGGGTTTTTCGGAGGTTAGAAATTATTTTAGAGATTCCGCATTTAAATTGTTATTCTTACTTGTGAATATTCATTTATCCATCTAGGTTATTTGGTTAAGGTTGTGTAAATGGTCGGGCTAGCCTAGCAGTGTGTTGGGCGCCATCTCGACCGGAGTTTGGGTCGTGACAAGGTGGTATCAGAGCCTAGGTTACTTGGTCTCGCGAGTCATGAGCCGGTTTAGTAGAGTATCGTGGATCGGTACGGAGACGTCTGTACTTATCCTCGAGAGGCTGCAGAACCTTTAGGAAATACTCCATATTCTTGAAATTCTTGTCGTGCGGTTTTGTTGAACTGTGAACTAAATCTTTGTTATTCTATTCTCTCATAGATGGTGAGAACACGAGCTACCGAACGTGACGGACGACCACCAGTGCCACCTACTGAGGCCGCCAGAGGCCGTGGACGCGGTCGTGGTCGTGGCAGGGGTAGAGTAGCCGGGGCAGTACCTGCTAACCCTATGATTGCCCCAGCTCAGGATCAGGCTCCAGCGGTGGAGACTCCACCAGCACCTGCTCAGGCACCAGCTGTGCCTATTGTGATTCCGGGTCTTCAGGAGACCTTGGCACAGATCTTGACGGTCTGTATTGGCTTGGCTCAGGCAATTTCAGCCACCACAGCAGCAGCAGCTACTTCACAGACCGGGGGAGCCAATCAGACCCCCGATGCCCGCACACCTGCGCAGGGAGTGCAGGGAGTGCAGGGGATACAGACATCGGAGGCACCTCCAGCTCAGCAGGTTGCACCAGCTCAGGGTTTTGTGGTTCCAGCTATGCCAGACGATGAGCAGCGTCGTCTCGAGAGGTTTGGTAGACTCCAACCTCCGACATCCGATGGTGCTGGGGGCGAGGATGCCCAGAGTTTTCTTGACAGATGCCAACGTATGCTCCGTACGGCAGGAATCCTTGAGTCGAGTGGTGTGGCATTTACTACTTTTCAGTTCACGGGGGCTGCTCTTACTTGGTGGGAGGACTTTGAGAGGCGTAGGCCTGCCGGTGCAGCACCTCTGACTTGGCAGCAGTTTTCAGCTCTTTTTTTGGAGAAGTATATACCTCAGTCCCGCAGGGAAGAGTTGCGTAGGCAGTTTGAGTGGCTGACACAGGGAGATATGACAGTGACTCAGTACGAGATGAGGTTTTCCCAGCTGGCTCATCATGCTACTTGGATGGTTCCATCAGATCGTGAGAGGATCAGGAGATTTGTGGATGGTCTTAACTACCATCTCCGTATTCTGATGACTAGAGAGAGAGTACTGGGTGCTACGTTTGAGGAGGTGGTAGACATTGCTCGTGAGATTGAGTCAGTTCGCCGTAGAGAGCGAGAGGAGAGTGAGGCTAAAGAGGGCCTTGTGGATCGGGGCAGTTACAGTGGTGCTCCTTCGAGGGGTCAGTTCCAGCAGGGTAGAGGTCGCTCTTTCAGGCCTGCTCAGTCAGCTCGTCCAGAGTATCGTGGGGGGGTCTTCAGGCCCGTGGTCATCATGGGCCCC